>NC_043713.1:75304162-75312337 GCF_006229205.1 Suricata suricatta | reverse complement strand
ATTTGTAGCAAGGTGGCTGGACCTCGAGGGTGTCATGCTAAGCGAAATGAGTCAAGCAGAGAAGGACAGATACCATATGTTTGCACTCATAGGTCTAACAGGAGAACAGGAGAAACCTAACGGAGGACCAGAGGGAGGGGAAGAGGGAAAGAGAGTTGGGGAGAGAGAGGGACGCAAAACTTGAGAGACTATTGAATACTGAAAACGAACTGAGGGTTGAAGGGGAAGGGGGAGCGGGGAAAGAGGTGGTGGTGGTGGAGGAGGGCACTTGTGGGGAAGAGCACTGGGTGTTGCATGGAAACCAATTTGACAATAAACTATTAAAAAAAAAAGAAGAAGAAGAAGCTAAAACCTTTCTGTGCCCTAGCTGTGTGACCCTAAGCAAGTTGTTTAACTTCTCTGGTTCTCAGTGTCTTCATTGTAACCTGAGAAGAAGAATCCTCTCTCCTCCCTCTCTGGGTTGTTGGGAGGATGAAATTAGCAGTGATCGCACACAACAAGGTATGACTAAATTTGAAAGTACTCACTCTCTCCTGGGATCCCCACGGCGCCAAGCCCAGACATGCCTACTGTTATTGCTCTCAGTATTGACGTGATTAGTAGCAGTGGTATGATCTTTGAGAAAGATGGGGTGCGGGGTACCTGGGTGGCTCAGTCAGTTAAGCATCCGACCTTGGCTCAGGTCATGATCTCCCGGTTCATGGGTTCAAGCCCTGCATTGGGCTCTGTGCGGACAGCTCAGAGCCTGGAGCCTGTGTTCAGATTCTGTATCTCCCTCTCTCTTGGACCCTCCCCTGCTCGCGCTGTCTCTCAAAAATAAACAAAAAACATAAAGAAAAAAAAAATATGAGGTGCATGGCAGGAAATATCTGTGTGTGGATTGACAAACCAGCCCTGGCAAGGTCAAGTAAATAACAGTCTTCACTACCGTTTATGAAGAGCTAGCTGTGCACTGGGCACTGCCGAAGCACCTTATAAAACACGTTTAAACGTTAAAGTCATACGCGTACTTCATTTAAATCAGTGGTTCTCAGTGGGAGAGGGAAGGTGATTTTGCCCCAAGGGAAGGTGAGGAAGTGTCTGGAGACAATAGTGGTTGGTGGTGGCGGTGGTGAGTTTGCTACCAGCCCCAGGTAGGGGCCGGGCTGCTGCTGAGACATCCCAGAGCACAGAGCACAGCGCCCGGCTCACAGTATTATCTGGTCCCGAATGTCGGTGGTGCTGAGGTTGACAGAACCTGCTTTAGACCCATGCAGTTCTGCAAAGCGCATGGTATGAAACTCCAGGCCCTCTGCCCCCTTTCTCCCCTCCCCCTCCCCAGAAGCAACCACCTGTGCCCTTGGGTGGGCTGTTTTGTTTATCTATGCTGTCTGCTGTCTCGAAGTAGCCTGCTTTGCATTGCAACTTTGTGCTGACTCCATTCCGACTCTATCCTTCTCTCTCAGCTTCTCTCCATGGAGGCGAGGACTTGATTTTCTTTCCTCTCTCTGCCCCCACCTGCGTCTGCCTTTTGACCACCCCCCCCAGACCCTTTGTCATTTCTGTTGGATCAATATTCAGTGTTTGTGTTACCCTAACTGTGAATGGGGTGCGCTCCTGACTCCGCAGTGTCTCGGATTGCTGTCCCGTTTTGCAGCGCCTTTCCTTCTCTCTGAAGTTAGTCATTGTCTGGTTTTCTCCTGGGCTCTGTTATCTGTGTGCTTTCCCCAAACTGAGCCCTCCACTCTTTGCCAGTTTGTCTAAGTCTCCTATCAAGATCTTCAGAGCCAGCAGGGGGGAGATCTCTCAAGTCTGCCTTTCGCAAGGGGGCCCTTCCGGATCAGGCTCAGTGTTTCCGCAGGAATTGTGTTGTGGAAGGCTCACAGCAGCCTCGTGAAGTAGGCGCGGTCATAGTTTGACATCTGAGGAAAGTGGCTCTCGGAGAGGTCGCCTGGGTGTCCTGAGATCACACGGCAGTATGTGCAGGGGTTGGGACTTGGCCATAGGGGCGCGTGACCCCATGGCTCTGGGACTCCTCATGTCCCAGAAGGTCACTGCAGGGGAAAGCCCTTTGAGATGCCTCCTGTCATGGAGCGGAAGCAGCCTCCAGGAAACTGCAGCGGCTCATTTCGGTAACTGTAGCGCCTCACAAGGCAGCAGGAGTCTGAGTACTGTTTGTCGAATGAATAAGTAAAGAATTTCTAAAAATTTTTAAATGTTTTATCTATTTTTGAGAGAGAGAGAAGAAGACAGCGTGAGCAGGGAAGGGACAGAGAAAGAGGGAGACACCGAATCCAAAGCAGGCTCCAGGCTCTGAGCTGTCAGCACAGAGCCAGATGCAGGGCCTGAACCCACGAACCATGATATCATGACCTGAGCTGAAGCCGGACCACTGACAGCCATCCAGGCGCCCCAAGAATTTCTAGATAGAGGCAGTGGGAGGAGGGCCCAGGGCTCCTGGGCAGGAGATCAGAGGAGCCGGGGTTTGGGTGGATAACCGAGGGGTGCTCACTCAACCTCTCTAAGCCTCAGTCTCCTCATCTGGAAAATGGGGCTGAGAATAAATGCTTCATGGGCTGTTTGCGAGCAGTCAGAGGAAGCTGATAAACTGCAGATGCTTGGGAACCCATGAGACACCACGCAGGTGATGCCTGGGCACATCAGTCACTGTGTGGGGAGAGGATTTCTGCACAGCTCAACCCTCCCTCCGCTTCTTCCCTCCCTTCTTCTCTCCTTCCTTCCTTCCCTCTCCTTCCTCCCTCCCTCCCTCTTTCTTCCTTTCTTCCCTCCCCCTCTCTCCCTTCCTTCCTCTTTCCCTTGCTCCTTCTCCCCCTTTATCCCTTCCTTCTTCCTTCCTTCCCTCCCTCTTTCCTTCCCTTCTTCCCTCCCTCTCTCCCCCCTGCCCCTTCAGCCCTCTCCCTCCTTCCCTCTTCCCTTCCTTCCTTCCTCCCAGTGAGGCATGGCATAGTTAATCTACAAGAGAGAAAGAAATGCCTTATGGTTGAGAAAAAGCCCAAGCTAGTTTTAATATGATAAAATATTTATATTAATGTGTCATAAAAATTGATTTGCCCTTCTCTTGCCTGCTATCATTAATGGGCAGATATGTAACATCTTATTTTCTTGCCTTCTCTCTCACTCTCGCTCTCTCTCGCAGTAGTGCACAGTTTCAAAGGACTGTGAGGAAACCATTTTTCATGAATAACAATAATAATAACAGATATTTATATTTATTTAGTGCTCGCTAGTCACCACCGCAAGCCTTTGTGCGTTTTAACTCGTTGGTCCCTGACACAAACCCTGCGAGGTGGTTCCTTTCACTGATGCCATCTGACAGATGTGGGGACCAGGCGGCACCGGTCACTGGTTCAGGCGGGTCCGTCTGACCTCAGTGGCCTTGCTCCAACCACCTGTGCTGCCCTCTGTGCTGCACCTGTCCGGCCGGCAGGTGTCACGTGGAAGCGGTGTCCCAGGGCCCTGTCCTGGGGACAGCACCTGCTACACGGCCCCTCACTCTCTATGGTTTGACTTCCCGGGTTTTCGACTTCACGACGGTGCGGAAGCGATCGATACACACTCCGTTGAAACCGTACTTTGAATTTTGAATTTGGCTCTTTCCCCAGGCTGCCGACAGGCAGACTCTAACGCCTCCAGTCAGGCCACCGGCAGCTGGCCTCTGCGCCCACCGGCAGCTGGCCTCTGCTCCCCGCCAGCCACACGAGCGTCGGGGTCAAGGACCGGCACGCTCACCGCCCCCAGGGCACCCGAACAGTCGGTCTGGTGCTGGCTTTGAGTAGGGTACCCAGTGAGTTCCAGGAGCTGGTCAACACTTGACTGTGAACTAGGCTTTGCGGTAGATGACCTCACCCACCTGTAGGCTCCTGTCAATTCCGAGCATGTTGATGGCAGGCCAGGCTACGCCATGATGTTCAGTAGGTGAGGTGTATTAAAGGCATTTCCAACTTAGGACATTTTAAACTCACCATGGCTTTATCAGAACGTAACTCCATCACAAGTCCAGGAAGATCTGTATTCAAAACTCTCCCCGTTTGCAGTGAATAGATGGACCAGTCACTCTGAATTTCTGCAGGTCAGATTTCGGGTAATAGGTAGGGCTTCTTGGCAGGCGTGCGGAAATGTTGGATTTCCTCTTCCGGCAAGGTTTCGGGGCCTGGCAGAGCCGGGCTGGGTCTCGGCGGTGTGGAGAGGGGGCCCTCCTGAGGAGGGCGTGGGGCAGCCTGGCCCCGGTAAGCCAGTTTTGCATGGTAGGACCACAAGGACTCTTTAGTTCCTGGACCTTCACTCCCTGGAATCTTTCTCCGCTGCCCTGAGCTTCAGGATCTGCTGTTCCCAACCATCTGTACACTGTGCCCACAGGCTTTGCGGTCAAGTTCTCATGGAGAAGAGCCTGCAGTGGGGCTCCCAGCCCACAGCTGCTCCAAGGGCTAACACGTGCACGCACACACATACACACACACACAGACACACACATACCATCAAAGACATGCACGACACCCAGACCTACATAGACACACAGATACAGAGACACACACATGTACACACACACATTACAGACATACCATCACAGACACACACAAACACCCAGACCTGCACAGACACACAGATAGACACACACACACACACACGTACACACATTACAGACACACATAGACACACAGATAGACACAGACACACACACACACACACACACACACATACACATTACAGACATGCACAGACACCCAGACCTACACAGACACACAGATAGACACACACACACACACGTGCACACACACATTACAGACACTTGTAGCACACAGATAGACACAGACACACACATACACACACATATACATTAGAGACATGCACAGATACCCAGACCTACCTAGACACACAGATAGACACAGACACACACACACACACACACACATGCACATACAGACACAGAAACACACACACAGAGACATGGACACACACATACACACGCACCTCTGTCCCTGTTCCATTCACTGTTTCTTTGTTGCAGCACTGCTAGTTTCCAGTCCTGGCACACAGTAGGTGTCCAACAGGTGCCTAGTGCCCCAGCGATTCAGTTATTCTCCCCTTGCCCTGGTCCCAAGTATCTTGGTATTTGGGGGCTCGGCATGCCTGGATACACATGGAAAATAAAACTAGAAGGCAATCTGCTCCTGCCGACTTCTGCCTCATTCCTCATAATCCTCGGTGAGTCCATTTCCACTTTCAGTGGTTTATAGGTTTTTCCAAGCCCTGGAATTCTTTGAGGATCTGATGAAAGTCGAAGACCCACGTCTCCAACATGTAGACGTCTGCACATTCAAACGATATTCTGACTGTAATTTCTGGGGGTCCCTGTATCCCATTCATGGATCTCCAAGGAGTACATTGCACCACCGCAGAGGACCTTGGCATTGTAGGGTTAGGGAGACCCAGGGAGGGGAAGCGCTTTGCCTGGAGTCTCCGTTAGAACCAGTTGGAACTGAGACCCAGGTCTCTGGCCTCAAGTTGAGGAGACCCTGTCACCATCCCGTGTTGATGAATGAACACCATGTAATTAGTTGATACAATAAACAATTAAATCAGACATTCTCCTCGATTTTCGCCATCCATCAAACCCTCATCCCTGGCAGCTCTGTCAGGTGCCCAAATACCAGTGGTTTCTGGAGTACAGCATTCTTGCTTGTAGTTTGGTATTTTCCTGATGATTATAAATGGGACCGATTACAACAGAGTCCTGTTTCTGTCCCACTGAGCATCTGTCTGCCACACAACCGAGAAGGCTCATCCTCCAGCTTGCACACTGGTATCAGGAGAGCACCCCAAATAACAGCTATTCGTCCCAACTGTTGTGATCTGCCTTGTTCAGAACTTAGGGGCAGAGACGTGCAGTCAGCTCATTCTTCAGACTTTCATGTGTCCCTTCATGGCTCTCTCACTTCCCCAATGTCCCAAGCCAGAACCCAGGACATGGCCTGACATAGCCTTCTTTTCATCCGCCCTCATCTGATCTGTCACCGAGACTTAACCAGTCTACCCACTTCTGTCATCTTTGCTGCCACCACTTTTACAAACCAGGCCACCATTATTTGTAGCTTGGGGAATGTCTCCAACCTCCCTTGGATGGGTTGATTTGTGGAGATATTAGCTAGGGACTGCTTTTCTTCCCACCTTTGCCATCCTCAGTGGACAGAACCATGGCGTGTTAGTCAGGATAGGCAAGGCTTTGCTGCTGTAACAGAAAACCGATGGACTCAAAACAGAAACCCACATTGCACTCCTGCTACAGTCTTGGTGATGCCCTGGGGCTGTCCTCCCAAGGCTTTGATCCTGTGGGTCTTTGTTTCCGTGATCGCTGCAGGGGGAGGCGTGCTCAGTGGGGAGGCGTGCTCGGCGGCTCTGACGTGCTTTCACCAGGACTTCCAGATGTCACTCCTGCTCACATTTTCCCATGGCCAGTTGTAGGACCATGTCTAATTCACGGGAGCAGAGGAACAATGACAGAAGAGGAACTGGAAATACCTTAGAGCAGGACCCCCATCCTTCCCCCAGGGAGTGGGTGGTGGGATCAGAGCTGATAATGAGGGTGGTGATTCATCCCCTCTTTAATCAAAAATATTGATCTGGCTGTGAGACAAAAAGATTCAGGAAATCAACATCACCCAGATCTAGGTCCCTCCTGCCACGTCAGGGTGAGTTTGAAGAGGAAGGAGAGAGAATTTTACATAAGTGTGCTCACTCCCCCTCCTTGGAGTCACCACTCTAAGTACAGGGATGCAAGGGTCAGAGGACAGACATCAGTATCTTCTTTGTCCCCACTGCTACTCAGATAATCAGCAGCTTTGCTCTCTTCAATGGCAAAAGAGTTAAAGGTCAGGGTGGCCAGGGGGAGTGCTGGGCAGAGGGGCTCTGTCCCAAAGCAGGTGGTTGTGTGTGGCTCTGGGAAAGGAGCCAGCCCGGGGGAGGGGGTGGAGGGAGGGCCGCCTGAGTCCAGGGTGATGGACTTGGACAGTGTTGAACAGCTAAGGACCAGAAGAGGCTGCAGGACCAAATGAGTTCAAGGACCAGAAGTGGCAAGTTCCAGCTCAGACAGGAACTGGCGCTGGGTGGAGGCAAGTGCAGATCAGATGAAGCAGTTCCTTCCCCACCGGGACCATTGGGGCTGCAGTGAGCACGAACCCCGTGGCACACGGCAGGGAGGAGGAGGGCGAGGAGAGAGGGAGAATAAACACTCATACATATATGAGTAGTAACCTGCGGCTTTGCTTGGAAGGGCTGAGGCTGTCACCTACATGAGGCTGAACAGACCAGGTTCTAGAAAACAAAGTTGTTTTCCCTTTAGGCCCCTGAGCGTGATTGGAGGACCTCATTCATGCCCTACCGTCGCTGCTCAAAACTGCCATCTATGTACTAGCGACAGGCCGCAAACTGTTCCTGGTTCACAACGAGTAGGTCAAGAAATTGCGAGTGGTTTACAACTTTTATAGCAATTGGGTATTGCTGTGACATCCAAAGCAAATTTTTGTATTTTACAAAAGTAAAGGTTTATGATGGATTGGGAAAAAGGAGTTGGTCTCTGCAGATCATCTGCAAAACACTGTTCCTTTTCAAATTTTTAAATATTTATTTAATTTTGAGAGAGAGAGAGAGAAAAGAGAGCAAGCATGTGAGCGAGCAGGGGAGGGGCAGAGAGAGAAGGGGACAGAGGGTCTGAAGCAGGCTCCATGCTGACAGCATGACAGCTCACGAACCCGTGAGATCATGACCCGAGCCGAAATCACCGACGTTGGATGCTTAACTGCCTGAGCCACCCAGGTGTCCCACTCTTCTGGGTTCCTAAATGGCTTTTCTCATTCAATGCAGGTCCTCTCCTAATCTGTTTTCCTCAAAATTCTTCCTAGAATACAAGTAGGATCCTGACATACCTTTGTCTATAATCTTCCAGTGATTTTCTCAAGTTGTTTTGAGTAAAGACTACCTTCTTTACAAAGCCTGTGAGGCTGTGCATCATCGGGTCCCTGCTTGCCTCCCCCGTCTCCTCCTCTCTCCTTCCACACTCCTCTCTGCTTCCTGGCCATACTTACAGTTCCTCGTGAACACCAAGCCTTCTGACCTCAGGGCCTTTGCTTGTGCTATGCTCCCCACCTGGCATGCTTTTCCCTCCATCTTGGGGGAGTTGAC
>NC_043713.1:75272172-75304062 GCF_006229205.1 Suricata suricatta | reverse complement strand
AGACAGACAGACAGACAGACAGACTATGAGAAAAAGGAGATAGTGTGAAATAGATGAGCCAAATTCAGGAGACTTAGCCCAGGTTCAGATCATAGCTTACCATGAAAACTTGGACAAGTCATTTTATCTCTTGGAATCTCACTCTCTTCATATATGACATGGATATAACAATAGGCCCTACCTTATAGAGCTCTTGTAAGGATTAAATGAGATGGTACATTTCAGGTGCTTGGTGGATTGCTTGGCATTATGAAAGTACTAAGGAATGAGGTGACTATAATGATTTTACTGTGGACATTCATTGAAGCTCTAATTGCTGTAACTGCATTTGGTGGCAGTTCCTGTCTCATAGAATGTGGAGTAGATGAACTAGAGCAGACTCAAAGGGGAAGAGGGCCCTCTAACATGGGAGCAGAATATGCCCTAGGAGGAGAAGCATTGACTTCAATGTGGATGTAATGGTGGTCCTTGGCTCTGAGAGTGCCATGTGGGGTTCATCCAGAAGATCGCATTTTGAACAAAGAAAAGTCACCCTCAAACTATGTAAGTCCAGGCTGGGATTGCAGCTTGTTGGGGAGAGGCTCCGACACCAGGGCTTTGCAGGTGGATCTGGGAGGTTGGCACCATCTCCAGATATACCATTTTGGATTTTTTTTAAGTTTACTTATTATTGATTTTGAGGGGGGAGGGGCAGATGGGGGAAAGAGAATCTTAAGCAGGCTCCACACTGTCAGCACAGAGCCCGATGCAGGGTTCAAACTCACGAACCATGAGATCATGACCTGAGCTGAAATCAGATGCTTAACTAACTGAGCCACCAAGGCGCCTTGCCATTTTGGACTTTGAAAGGTGGATAGAGAGATCACGTTCATGATGTTGAGCCCTTGGGTGCACCCTCTTTGGGTCCTCAAACTCCCCCGTGGTCTGTCTTCATCATAGGATGTTGTCTTCATAGGATGCCCTCTTAGCATTTCCCAAACTTGATTCCACAGTGTTCCTGGAGGTGTTAATACACACTCTGTGATAAAAGGTTCCTGTACCGTATATTCTCAGATTTATTTGGCACAGAAACCATAAATAATGGTTCATATATTTTTGGAGAGGAGATAACCCATGTATTCCAGGAACCCTACTAAATATTTTCTAGAGTTCATCTCACTTAATTCTTTCAATGTGCCAATAAAGTAGGTACTTTTATAATCCCCATTTCACATGTGAGGAAATGGAACATCAAGAAGTGATATTCAGAGAGGCTAGTTAGTTTACCCAAGGTTGCATTGCGGATAAGTGGAAGAACAAGATTTTGAGCCAGGTCTTTTGGCCCCTAATTTGCTCTTCTTATCTTAGTAGAATTAAGAGTTTGGTTTTTTTTCCCCAAACACTTGACTTACAATGGGTGATCAGGGAGTGTATCCAGTATCCCTTCTAGGAATATTTTAGCAGAGCTGAGGGCTTTGTTTTGCAAACTTGAAAGTATGAAATATATAGGTAAATGCAAATCATACTCACTTCCTATAGGTGTCTCATGCCCATTTGAAAGGTTAAGAGCTATTTCTATCTTTAGTGTAAACCTGTGCCCTCTCTTCACTATTCAGTCCAGAATTAGCATGCAAAAGATTCGGAGAGTCCTGCAGTATGAAGCCTCTTTATCTTTCTTTAACCCAGTTTGCCCCCACCCTATTTTCCTTCCAGAAGCCTTTCTTTGCTTCCTATTTTCTTTCATTAGCATCCATAGGAAGAGTATTCCATGAAACACAGTTTGAGTATTTCTCCTTGCAGGAGAGGCATTTAAGGCTGTGTGTAACTTATTCCCCAAATGGGTAAACAAACAAACAAAAGAACCCAAAAAAACCCCACCGATGTCATTGTGCATCCCCTGCTGGCAGGGAATAGGGCAAGAGTTCTTTATATAAATGGCAACATAAACTAAACCCAGACATACCCAGGAAAATCTTCTAAAGATACTGTTCTAGGGATTAGCTACTTGGAATTTCACAACAGGGAGGGCTTTGGAGAGAAATGGTAAATCATGATTTATTGATGTACCCTAAAATTTTCAATGTGTCATAAAGGGAAACTTGACAAGAGGGAACCTCTTAAGAGTCTTGGATGACATTTACTTGAAATTGGCTTATGGTATTTTCATATCTCCTTTGCAGACCTAGCCCTGGATGACTACATGAGTAATGTCTTCCTTTTGAAAGCTTTTCATTCTTTATATCGTTTACTTAGTCCTTGGCAAGATTGCATAGGGGGCTGTATTCATTTCTAATCCATGGAAAAGAAAGCAGGTCTCTCCCTGAGACTCCAACCTCTGTGAAGCATGCAAGATAATGATAGTGTCAAATGGTTATACAGACTTTAAATAGCTACCAATGTAAATATAAAACTGTAAGGCACATGAATAAAAGCTCTTTGAATGCTTCAGAAGGGAAGGTAAGCTTCAGTGAACTTTTGGAAGTACTCAGAAGATACCACCAGAATAAATGGATTTTTTGGGAAGCAGTTTGGCAAGAGTACTGGCTGATCACCAAATTTCTTTCCAAGCACACAGACAACCTCATTTCCCAGCTTCCCTTGCACTAGGCATCAACATTAGCACTGAGTTGTAGCTAATGGAATATAAACAGAAATGATATGGTCCGCCTCCTACGTTTGCCCATAGACAACTCCCACCCACAATCCTTGTTCTTTTCCTGCCTTGGTAACCTTGGAGGCCATTTCGGTTTTGAAGATGGTGAAGCCAGGAGATAGAAAGGCTCTGGATTCTTTTTTTTTTTTTAAGTTTTTTACATTTATTTATTTATGAGAGACAGAGAGAGACAGCTCAAGCTGGGGAGGGTCAGAGAGAGAGGGACATTACAGAATGCGAAGTGTTATGCCCAGATTGCAATATCCCCCAAAACCAGAGACCACCAGGGAGACTGAGTCACGTTTATTTGGGCTTAAGCTGGGGCTCCCAGACCTCACCAATGCAGTGTATTCCTGCTGAGAGCCCTGATCAAAGGCTGGGTAGGGTTTTTATGGGGCTCGAAAGGTGGGGGGGGTTACAGAAAATTATGTCATAGGCACAGTAATCCAATCATCATTGTATAACAGCCTTTACTGCAATTCTAACCATGCACATTGTCCAGAGTGCTCGTTACTTCTGGTGGGACCCAATCATGACCTTTAGTGCTTTTTTGAAAATAACCAATTACGGGTTGGGCTAAAGACCTCCCACGTGGGGTGAGTAACTGGTTAACCTAGCATTAAGCGATAAGTACCTATCTATAGTTTCCATTTCCAGGCCTGTCCTTAGGAATGTCAAGTATATCAGCTGGCCGCTTTTGATCGGGTGCTGCGAAGGTGGTCACTTGTTGAGCAATATGTACCCTTCCCTGTTATTGTCTAATGATTCTGGGAAACCGAAACTTAGGCCTTTAAGCTCAGAGGGGAAACTTAAAGCCTGTCATGGAGTCAGTTTGGTTCAGACCTGTGTCCTTTTAGAAGCAGGCTCCAGGCTCTGAGCTGTCAGCACTGAGCCCGACACGGGGCTTGAACCCACGAACCATGAGATCATGACCTGAGCCAAAGCTGGACGCTTAACCAACTGAGCCACCCAAGTGCCCCAAGGCTCTGGATTCTTGAATTACTGTTTGGCAGAAGCTACCCTACCTTTGGGAAAACTGCTTTGGAATATCACACAAGTGAGAAATATAAACTTCTATTATGTTTAAGCTAAAATACCTTTTGGGTGTGGTTTGCTATTGTGGCTGGAAGTCTAGACAGGGAGTTTGGACTTGATGGTGGTTGTCTGTAGTGCCTTCTGGTAGAGACCACTGTATGGCTGAAAGACCATGAGCTGTAAAATGAGAGACATGGGATAAAGTATTGGCTCTGCCATTCACTCAAACTGTTTGATCTTGGGCAGCTCAATCTCCATCAGCCTTAGTGTTTTTCCTTAAGAAAATGGAAATAATATTTACCCAGCAGGCTTGTTTTGAAAGTCAGAGAAGGGGCGCCTGGGTGGCTCAGTCGGTTAAGTGTCCAACTTTAGCTCAGGTCATGATCTCATGGTTCGTGGGTTCGAGCTTCACATCGGGCTCTGTGCTGACAGATAGCCTGGAGCGTGCTTCGGATTCTGTGTCTCCCTCTCTCTCTGCCCCTCCCCTGCTCGTGCTGTCTCTCTCTGTCTCTGAAAAAAAAAAAAAAAAGAATAGCATTTAAAAAAAGAAAAAGAAAGTCAGAGAAAATACATTCAACATGTCTGGCAGTGGTGAGCACATAGTAGATGCTTATTCAATGGTAGCTGTTGTTATTGACTTTTCCAGTCACTTTTTAAAGAGTTCCATTCTCCTAGCCTTGGGCCCTTCACTAGTGAGGGGAGGAGGAGCAGAATCCAGTGGTGCCAGAGGCACCCAGGGTGGTATAGGAGCCAGTTACGCAGGCCACATGCAGGGTGGTGGCAGAAACAGGAGATGGGGAGGCAGAAGAGATGAGGTGCCACCAGCAAGGCTGGAGGTGTATAAAACCTAGAGGGCAGGGAAAGAGGACTCCTGGCTCATCAGCTCATCAGCTTGGACAGATGAGCTGACACATGTTGTTCCCTCCCCCGCCCCCCCCCCCCCAGTAAAAATAAGCAGTCCATGTTGGGCTGGAGAAGACAGGGAAATTCCTTAAAACAAAAGGAGTTTTGGCAGTTCCTTATGACTATTCCTTAAAGTCCCTATTCTGAAGTAGACCAACCAGAGACAATTGACTCCAGTTACCATAGCCATTAACCCAGGAAATGAATGAGGGAGAAGCCCCCACATACAACAAGAGTAACCTGGGTCTATTAGGAGGAGGAACACAGAGAGAGTCTGTGTCCCCCTTCATCAGAGATGGCCTCTGTTTCCTCCAGCAACCTGGGTTTATTAGGAGGAGGCCTACTTGTATAATCACCATCCGGGGGGACCTGGATGGTTGTGTCTGTTGAACATCCCACTCTTGATTTTGGCTCAGTTCATGATCTCACAGTTTGTGAGTTCAAGCCCCATATCAGGCTCTGAACTGACAGTGTGGAGCCTACTTGGGATTCTCTCACTCCCTCTCTCTTTCTTCCCCTCCCCTGCTCATGCTCTCTCTTTTTCTCTCTCTCAAAATAAATAAACTTAAAAAAATCATCATCCAATATGTTAGGAGAGAGTTTATCATCCTGGTTAGTAGCAAATCACATTTTGTAAGAGGCCCTTATGTTGAGGTCCTGATTTAGGGCCATGAAAGCCTGGGCTGAGAGTACCTCTGTCCATTTGCCCTGTTTCCTGCAGAAGAGCTGTAACTGATAGATTGTATTGAAGACTCCTTGTCTCCTAAGGAGTACTGAGGCCATGCAGTGTTATAGAAGATCAGTCTTTTCTTAAACCTTGCAATCCAAATTGTTTCCAGTGGGTTAAAAGGCATCTGAAGGGGGAGTCCTTGGGGACTGAGAGGTGTTCCCATGCTTCTATAGAAGTAGAGAAGGTCCATTACCAAGAAAATTCTCTCCTGATTCTCAGGTAGCATCCCATGAAGGATATGTCAGAGGTTCCTAGTGTCAAAGCAACTAGAAGTGTCCCTCAAATGAAATTGTTTTGAACACTGCTTTGTCCTGTAGGAGGGATGCCGGTGTTTTTCCTGCTTCCCCATTACATTCTAGACTATGAACAGGTGCCAGTGAATGGACCAAAATACCATGCCATGGCATGAAGGACATGCTGCTTTTAACCCACAGAAAACACTAGAAATTTTCACAAGGGAAAATTACCCAATGTTGTAATTTAAGTAGTTAGTCGGGGACATTGACAAAGAATAGTAAAGATAGAAATCCATCATGGTCCCAGTGACATTGAAACACATGTAGTCTTTATATCTGACTTCCCTAGGAAGTAATCCCCCGGTTGGGTTTTAATTTAATCAGATACTGTTTTTGGCTGACTCTGAGTGGAGGTCTTGTGGCCAGAAGTGGCTAGACCAGAGATATGGAGGTGGTCAACATTAGACCAATGAGGAAGAAACCTCACACAGGACTCAATATTGGCAGCCATCCTGGTGACTTAGGCAGCTGTCTTGTACCCAAGACAGACAGCTTTGTATAAGGAAAGAAATGAAGAGAGGGCACCAAGTTTCTGGGTCTTATTACCATTCTGGCCAGGGTACTAGCTTCCAGCCAAAAGGCAGTCTTTTATTCCTCCCCATTGAGTAGACACAGGCTAGAGGATTGCAGCCTGAGCAATTGACATGGAAGTGTTCCAGTGAGACCATACTCCTTAAAAGTCCCTGAAATGAAAGTAAAGGAAGAGAAGAGGAATTAGTCACCAAGTTTGCAATGAGACTTGGAGTCCAGTTGAGAATACTCAGGCCCCATGTTGGACTCCAAAAAAATAGCGAACACCTTCATGTAGTTCCCTCTTTAAATAAACTAAACAAAAGTACCCAAAAGAAGGAGAGAGGAAAAATTTGCCCCTGTCTTATTTTCAGTTCACTGTAGTTTTTATTAAATAGTTATTTGGAATAATGATGACTTTAATTTTTCTCTTTCTCTGTCCAGGCTCCTTGAGGGCAAGTTGATGTCTGCGTTTTGTCTTGTGTGTGCCCAGCTTAGGACAAAGCATCACACAGAATGGTGGTTCAGTAAATACTTGAATGCATGAATTGTTAAGGTTGTGAATCCTCTACGTGTAAATCTTTGCAGGCTTCCTTAAACACTGAACCCACAGCTAGACAGAGAACAAACACTGCAAGGCCAGCCATCTCAAAGATGTCTTTATCACTGGCCTGCCTGAAATGATACTGTCAGAGCCACTCCTTGGGTCTTGAGTAAAGGTGATAAGCTGGTGGTCTCCATGGCACACCCAGCTCATCAGTGTATTTTGTTTGTTCTGCACTGTGTTTTAAAAGTTTAATATATGGCCAACGTTTAAAACTTGGGAGATTTCACATGAAAATCCACATTTTCTGCTGCTTTTGGAAAATCAGAAGGTTGCACAACTTTGTGCTTGGCAAGAGTTGGCTGGAGTTGGGTGGCAGTGCCCTCATGTAGGACATGTGCCCTCCAGTTCACCCCAGCCAGTCCGTTCTTGCCCTCACTTATGTTATTAGCCTGGCCCTTGAGTTTTCAATCTCCTATTATTATCCCTTCAACAGATAGCTAGATGTTCATGAAAATGGGTATCCAAAAAAATATTGCCTGTGTTTCCTGATCTCAAGGAATGTATGGGGTAGATGAGTATTAAGAGACATAAACAGAGTCAAGTCTTTAAAAATATGAATTAGTTGATAATCTAGTGTAATTATAGTAAGTTAGTGTCCCGCCAGAAGTGTATCTACTCTGATCCTCATAATATAACCTTATTTAGAAATAAGATCTTTGTGGGGTGCCTGGGTGGCTTAGTCGATGAAGCATCTGACTTTGGCTCAGGGCTTGATCCCATGGTTCATGAGTTTGAGCGCCTTGTCGGGCTCTGTCCTGACGCTCAGGGCCTGGAGCTTGTTCCAGTCTCTGTGTCTCCCTCTCTTTGCCCATATCATTTATTTCTGAGAGTCATGATATCTTTCTGAAGCAGTTAGGATCATCCTCATTTTACCAACAAGAAGACTAATGTTGCAAGGAGTTAGCCAACTTGTCCAAAGTCCACCTTTTGCCTTCATGTCTGTTACTCTTGCTACCATGTCACTGTCTGGCTCTGTCTTGGTCACTGCTGTATATTTAACTGTACTGCATGGCATTGAGTAGGTGCTGAGTTAATACTTCATGAACAGAATGAAACAGAGGATCTGAAAGCAAGATCTTCCTGAGATGGGACAGAAGATGGGTGAAACCTTCCCCAATGGAGGGAGTCTGGGCTGGCCCCCAGCACAATGCCTAGGGCACAGTAGATGCTCAGTAAATATTGGTAAGCACTGAATGAATGAATAGGATTTTGAAGAAGAGCCTTCCTGGAGCAGCACAACAATGACCTGTGAGCAGTGAATGTTTGATGTAGGGAGTCAGGGCAGCTGCCAGACATATATTCTGCTTCCCAGTTCGACCAGACCATACCTTGCCTTTTCTACTCCACCACTCCCCAGATCAGAGAACCTGGCCCAATCAAATTGTGTTAACTTCATCCCTGCCTGGCTTTATGCCCACTCCTTGACACCTGTGCCATGTTAAAAATAGATACCAATTTGTAAATGTTAAACATCCAGCTCTTCGTGAGGCTGGCAGCTGCTGACTAACAGGGCTGAGGTCTGTAGCATTTGAGTTACCTCTTGGGATTTGAATCCCTGCGGAGGCACTGCTATGGACTTCTGATTGTGAAGTACAGAGTCATGCAGTACTCCATTAGCTGCAATTTCCCTGGAAACGTGAAAGAATGGTGGAGGGATGGGTGCCAACCTCATCTCCTCATTTATTTTTGTTATAAAATGGGCTTTTCTCAGGTCACATACATCAGGAGGCCTTCTCACACTGCTGCTTGGGTGACACCTCCTATTTTGTTAAGCCAATCCTCCCTCAGCGCCGAAAGTCCCTCTGCCTGATAAATAACATCTTCTTCAACCTGACCTGGCTCTGTGTGCCTTTCACATCTCCCTGGGTCCCCTGTGGAGCTGCCTGGCTGGCTTCTCACCACGGTGACAGCTGACACAGAGTGACTTCATTTCAAATTTCAAGGTCACTCCCCCTTTGTTACCCTCATCAGTCACCCCCACATATACATACAGCACTGAGACTGGATCATCCTCACAAACTTAGAAAACTCCTTCAGAGGTAGCCTCTAAAGATAGCCAAACCTTCCAAGAGAACTGGCATTGGCTCTAAGAGTATGCCCTACAGAAGGTGTGGGAGGGGGATGGGACTGGAGTTCCAGGCAGTGCGAGATGATTAAGAGCATGGAGTTACACATGTTTGGGTTTGCTCTTCCTAAATGCATCACCGTGGTCTTGGAGCCTCAAGTTCCTTATCTGCCAAATGAGGAAAATACTACCAAGTCATAAAGTTACATTGGAAAGTAAATGAGGTGAAGCATGTGTAGGACTTTGCATATAGTAACTGCTCAATAAATATTAGCTATATTATTATTCATCATAAGAATAATGATGAAGTCATGCCCCTAAACATTAGACCAGGGGGAACTTTGAACGTGGGAATGGTACTGCATATGTTACACTTGGCTCACAGTTTTGGAGGAAGAGTTACCCCCAGCAACTAGGTCAGGAGGCTATAGAAGGAGTCAGAGACTTGGGTTGTATGAGTTAGGGTTCAAATTAGGAGAACAGAAGCCTTCTGAGACTTTAATATCAAAGGAATTTAATGCAGGGAGTCGGTTTCACAGATAAGCAAAGAGCAGAGAAGCCTAAGAAAGTGAAATGGAGAGGCAACTCAGAGATCAGCAACAGCAGGAAGCTGCTTCTATACTTGGCCTGTGGAACAGAGAGAAGATGGTATGATCTTGAGCTGGGTCACCCTGTGGAAGCTGGGACCACAGAGAGTTTTCTAGCAGGAGCTAGACTCACAGAAGTGACATGGCTGCTACTAGAGGTGCTGCCTGAGGCACAGAAGAAGGGAGAGAAAGACTGACTTCTCTCTTACTGTCACCCACCACTCTCCTACCTGTGCCTTCCACTGGCCAGCCCCAAAGACAGCTAGCAAAGGATTCTGGGAAATGTAGTCCACAGAGGTCAGCCACCAGTGATAGAGCAGTAAGCAGAAGGCAGGGGATGGGGCTGGGACAAATAAGTTCAGGTTTGAAGAGGCTGAAGTATGGCTGCCACCTAAAACACAGGATTCCCAGTTACATTTGAATACAGATAAACAGTGATTTTTTTAAAAAAGAATAAGTATGCCAGAATGAAATTGTTACTGTTCATTTTCACATACTAATTTTTTTCATTTTTTATATGAATTTCAAATTTAACTGGATATCTTGTGTTTCATTTACTACATTTAGTTACCCTAGATTGAAGGCAATTTTGGACCCACTGGAGGGTCCCAATTCTCAGACCGAATTAGGTAGGTGACAGGTTAGGAAGAGGAAGGAGAGAAGAATTGGGGATATATCAAGCAGCTCTGAAGTTTGCCAAATGGATTAAAGCTGCCTCTGCTTGTCATAAAGGGATTCATTCCTTTTTTCATTCAGTTGTCTATTTATCCATCCTTGCTACATCCATCTTTCTACTCATTCATTCATTCCCTACTTATTGAACCTCTCTATGCCTTGCATTATGTTGGGCATTGGGAATTAGTGAGGAGATAGATAGTTTCTTCTCTTGGGCAGCTTACATGCCAGATGAGAATAGAGATTTTAAACCATATAATACATGAAAAAGTATCCATTAACAATTTTAACCAAGTTTATGAAGGGTTGTACAGGAAGCCTGGACAGTCAGGGAAGGCTTTCTTGAGAAAGTGTCAAACTGAGACATGGGAGATTAGTAGGCATTGCTTAAGTGAAGGTGGAATTGAGGGTAAGTGTACCTAAAAGACAGAACAGCATAGATCAAGTTGGGAAGGAGTTTGGTGTGTTTGAGGGCTAAGAGAAGGTCTGTGTGGGTCCAGTATGGTGAATAAAGGGAAACGTTGGTACAGATGAGGCTGGAGAAGTTAACAGGGGCAGGGCTGCTGTGTATGGTCCGACAAGTTGTACAGAACACAGCTCCACAGCAAAATAATAGATCATAGTCTGGAGAATCATGTGCCCTAAAGTCATGTAGAATGGCCATATATGGTATTTACCAGCCGGGAAATGCAGGAACTTAGGAGCTACAGTCAGGACTTAGGACATTATTTCTTAGAGCCATCGGGTGGCATAGCTAGCTTTTAGAAGGATCCTTTCCTTGGCAGGTGGAAAATGGATGTTAGTGGGCCTAGAAGAGATTGGGATAGACCTATAAGGACACCTTTGTAGTCCTCAAAGTACGCAGTCATGGTTGTTTGTACTGGAACATTTGTGATGAAGGGAGAAGCGTAGGTGGATAGAGAGATTTTAAAATGAATGGAGGGATGCCATTTAAACACAGAATGGGGGTGTGGGGATTATGAGCAAGGGAGATACCACTAGGTTTCTGGCTTGGGAAGTTGGGTGGATAGATGGTGTTCTGTGTGGTGGTGAACACTACTATGAAATCATTAGAGAAATAAAACGTAAATGTCAAATTTTTTTAGTGAAAATTTAAACAAATTCAGTCAAATCTACTTTATATTTAATTTTTTACTTAAACTAGAATAATCCCCTCAATTTTTTTTTGCCAAAATATTTTCTTGATATTCTAAATTGTTCCTTTCTGGTTGTGTGCTTTTTTTCCCCTCCTTATCTAAGGGAGTTATAGTCCTACCACATGACCTTTTTTTTTTTTTTTTTTACTGTATATGAGAGCAAGATAAATACATTAAAGTATTATTGCATTTCATTGTTTCTAAAATACACATGACATAACATTGTATCATCTCAGAAATTGGGACGCACCTGGGAATCAATGGCCTCTTACAATCACCATGTTTTATGTGGTCGTCATTGTCTTGAGTGTTTGCACACTTGGTTCTTATTCCTGGTGGCCTTGGCTTCAGTCATCCAACCATTAAAGACCACTGAAGGAGGGACTATGAATTCTGGTTATTGTTTAAAATCCTTCTACTGCTACATCTGGTAAGAAAGTTCCAGCATCCAACTTTGCAGACTGAGGTCATCAGCTCAGGAGGAGAACTCTGTAGGCAATAGTGGGACACTCTGAAGAAAAACTGTGTCACCCATGCAATGGTATGCTGATTGTCATTGTGTGAAAAAAAAATGGAGTTGAGTCAAAAGTGATTCAGAAGAATTGGATTCTGAACAATGCACTGGAGTTTTAGGAACACCCTACCAATACCTTTTGCTTATATTTTCCCTTTTTTATGAGTGCAGAAGAATAATATGTGATTAAAGTCCAAACAAGTAAATCTAAAATAGTTTTTTAAGTAGGTATAAAATAAAAATTATAAGTGATAAGAAAGCTTTGTGCCTTGGTTTAATTGGTAGTGTTTTTTCTTTCTTAGGGCTACATAAAATAGTGGTGAGTCAAGGATGAGTCTTACAAACATAATGTTAAATGATTGAAGTCATAAACAAAAGAATATATAATGTATGATACTACTTACATAAAGTTCAAAAAACCGGGCAAAACCAAGATATAGTGTTATAAGTCAAGGCAGTTGTTACCTTTGAGAGGACAGAGGGAACATAAGTGGGGGGGGGGGGTGCAGGGGCATTCTGAAAGGCTGGCTTCATTCTATTTCTTGACCCAGCAGGCGGTCACACAGGTGTTTGCTTTGTGATTATTCATTGAGCTATGCATTATACTCCTTTCTCTCTGTATGCTCTGCTTCAATAAAATTTTTTTAAAAATTGTGTCTTGTAATTGCTAGCATCTTGGATATGATGAAATGCAGAAATGGTGTGTGTGTGTGTGTGTGTGTGTGTGTGTGTGTGTGTGTGTTGTATTTTCTTTTCTCTTTTTCCTCGTATCCTATTTTAATTACTCAGAGGCATCTATCTCACCTTGAGAAGAATTAGAATGGATATAGCAGGAACATAATGACACAATTTTATTTTGATTTACAAAATAAGCTTATGATAATCCAAAGAGCAGAGAGGATCAGGGCATAGTCTATGTAATAACTGCACATGTGACATAGAGAATAAGCTGCAAAAAATGCGTGCTGTCCACCAGAGATGTGAGTCACCATGCTGGAGGGAATCGGACATGGCAGTGGGCATGGAAGAGGCACTGAGGAGAGGATCACACCTGGCAGAATCCATGTGGAACAGAGGGAATTCACCCGAAGTTATAGCCAGGCACTCTCTGAGACCAGTGCCAGGACTGGTATATAAAAGCCTGGAAGGAGTTACGGTGTTTATTTCTAGGTACTAGTATCACCTGTATTTAAAAAATTATGCTTCCCATATTTTCAAAATCTTCCACAATTCACATTTATTATGCTGGTACTAAGAAAAAAGTTATTTTTAATTAAACAAGAATCTCCCCCCGTCCCTACCACGTGTATGGTACTAGCACCTAGTGGTGCCTGTGGTTGCTCCTGTCCTGAGAATGTATTCATAGCATCTAAAATCCTCTACTCTGCACGTGGGATTCTGAACACCGAAGGCAGGCCGGGCACCTGAAGCTTCCAGTTGAGAGAACCCTACGTGTAGACCCAGCATTCTGAATGGCCCAACCTTTCAGTTGCCCAAACTCCCACTTACTGCCTTTTGTTTTCTGTAGCATAAGTACAGAACTTTGGACAGATGCAATCTGTTGGAGGCAAACATGAATTTGGTTTAAAATGCTCCTTTTTTTGCCAGTGGCAGAGCTTTTCTTTCAACTGCTACCCAATGAAGCATATCACCATATGGCACCCACCTCCATCCCTCTGTGAGTGCCCTGAGGACACCTAGATGTATAGAAGATGTATAGAAAAATAAAACACAGCTCATGCCCTCAGGGGGTTCATAGTCTCCTAAGGGAAGCAGATTATATACATCTAATTGAAATACAGTGTGATGATGATTTTGATAGAGGAGTGGAGGGAACATATTTTTCTCCCTCCACTCCCAACTTCCTGTGACATATCCCAAGGAGATAGATATCTTTGAGCATGATAATGAGTAGGGAATGAGCTAGTGGAGGTCATTAATCTTGGCAGTGTGATAGATCTGATTACTTTTTGATAATCCACTGTGAGGGAGGCCAGTCTGAGCACACCTCCTCTTCTCCTCAAATATCAGGACCCCTTCCTCATGCCCCAATCCCTAGCCCAACAGTGGAGCAAACGGAGGATACAAATGGCTAGAAAAATTGCACTGGAAACTAAGCTCAAGAAGATTGAGCAATGACTTGAATAAACTAAGGGTTCCTGGAGGGAAGGGGAGTAAAAAAAATGAGGGTCCGAGTGGAGGAGGTTTCCAAATTGGTAATTCCTCATGGGGTATCATTCCTGAGGCGGGAGGAGATCCCTGGATCTACTGGAGTAGTTTGTAGGCATTGGCAGAGTGGTATAATAGAATAAGGATACAATTTCAAAATCTTTATTCTGTTTGGAGTCCATAGGGATTGGAATATACCACCCAAATCCCAATCAGGGACTGTTCATAATCTTCTGAATTTGATATAGGGAATTGATGGGCTGTACGTATTTGTTTATGGGCTTTGTAACTACATGTTTCTGGATAAAGAGTATAGTTATAGAGCTTTAGTAAATATTTTTCTCTTTCTCTATATTTCAACCTATGTATCAAGCATTTTTCAGGTTCAAGGTGCTATCCTAGGTGCTGACAGTGAAGTTGGGAACAGAACAGAAATCCCTGCCCTCTGGGAGTTTGTGCTCTGTGGGGGAGACATAATCTTATGGCAGCCTGAAGGAGAAAGTGATTATTAGTGCCTGTGAGAGGAGGGATCAGCGAGTATTCCCACTGAGTAAACATGTGAGCTTGATCTTGGAGGATGAGGAAGGCATTGCCATGGAAGAAGGTGACAGAAGACAGGGGTAAGGCAAAGGCTTAGGGGCATGTTGTCAGGTGTGTCTAGAGACTGTGGATGGTTGAGTATGGGCAGATCTGAAGAGACTGATAATTGATCACATATGGGCTGAACTGGGCCAGCAGTCATGTTTGGTTGGGTGAGCACAGATTTTTTAAAATCTGAATTTAAATATCTTTAGAGAGGTTTGACTCCCTATTCACTCAATCCCTAACACTTCCTTGTTTTCCTCATACTTGGCCCTCTGACCCATGTTTCTCACATACATTATTAAATACACACAGTGGCCTCTGAAGGCATTTGAGTTTGCAAGTCATTGACTATAATTATTCTTTTTAAAAATTTTTTTAAATGTGTTTTATTTATTTTTGAGAGAGAGAGAGCACGAGCAGGGGAGGGTCAGAGAGAGAGGGAGATACAGAATCTGAAGCAGGCTCCAGGCTCTGAGCTAGCTGTCAGCACAGAGCCTGATGTGGGGCTCGAACCCACGAACTGTGAGATCATGACCTGAGCCAAAGCTGGATGCTTAACTGACTGAGCCATTCAGGCGTTCCTATAATTATTGTTTAAATTTAAAATAAAAAATTAAGAATAACCTAAACATAGCAAAAAGCACAAATCATAAGCACATGTGGTGCAATGAATGTTTGCAATCTGAACATGTCCATGTAACCAGACCCAGATCAAGAGTTGGATCTTTGCTAGTACTCCTCAATTTCCACCATCATGCCTTTTGGTCACTACCAAGGGTATCTACTCCCTGTCTTTTAACAAAATAGATTATTTTGCTTATTTTTGAACTTTATATAAATCAAATCATACACTGATATCCTTGTGTCTGGCTTCTTTCATTCAGCTTCATCATTGTCATATCCACCCACATTGCTGCTTGTAGTTTGTTGATTCTCACTTCCATATTCCATTATATGATCATATCCCAACATATTTGCCTATTCTATCCATTCTAGCATATTTGGGCCTCTCAGTAGTTTCCAGTGTGGGGCCATTGTGAATAGTGATGCTATGAACATTTCCATGCATGTCTTTTGGTTAATATATATGTATATTTCTACTGAGCATATACCTAGAAATGGGATTTCTAGGTTGTCGTATATGTATATATTCAATGCTAGTAGATGCTACCAAATAGTTTTTCAGAGTACTTGTACAAATTTACATTTCCATCATCAGCAGAGGAGAGCTTCAGTTCCTCCATATTTTTGCCTTGGCTAGAGGCTCAATTGTTTTGTAGAGAATGGAGAGACACAAAACTGGAGAAATTGGCAGCAATAAGATGTTCCAAGATTTTAAAAGAAAGTGTTAGAGCATTTTATTATTTACTCATTCACTCTTTCAACAAATATTTGATGAATATTTTCTAAATATCTGGCACTATGCTAGACTTGGGATGCATCTATAAAGGGGTGGACAAAATTTCTGTCCCCATGGCGTTTATCATCTATTGGAAAAAGAAACACCCATTGTCAGAAGAATTGTACCAATTGTAGTGCCCTTATTTTCTGATTTTCATTTCATTTCCGGCCTGCAAATGGATATCCTTTAGGCCCTGTCCAATTTCTTTCAGGCCATGTCTGCTGGGACCCAGCTAACTTGACTGACTTCCCTGGGGATTATTGACTGCTTGGACATCGAGATGCATTTAGATTCCAAAACTCCAATGTCACTTCTGGAGGTCAGGTAGTGTGTGGACGTTGCAGCTTGGAAATGATTCCGGATTTTTGATTCATCATCTCCTCTTTTCTTGCTGAGGGCAGTTGTAAAAGATGAGGTCTGCGTCTCAGCCACTGCTGAGTTCTCATTAAATCCACACTTCTTGTTGATTAACCAAGCCATTCTCCTTTGTAGGAACTTCTATTCCTTCACACACCTCACTTCCATAATTGGACGTTGTGAAAGCCTTTCCTTACTTGAATTATTGTGTCCTTCCTCTCAGATGCCAAGTGTCAGTTTTCTCATACTCATGAGGCATGAAAACTAATGATCCCATGGGCAGAAGGGTAGATCAGACAGCAAAGGCTTCCTTCGTATCCCACCATTGTCCAAATCACTTCAAAGTGGTTGTTGGAGCTGGAACTGGACCAAATTGGGAAGGTTTTGGGGCATCATGCATTGTGGGTATGGGGCAAATTTTGCTCTACACTTATTCCACTACAATTTATTTAGTAGCTACCTTGTGCCAGGCATTTGTGCTGGGCACTGACAGCATACTGGTGAGCAAGTCATGGTCTCTGCCCTTGTGAAACTCAGTCTAGTGAGGGAGTCAGATATGTCAACCAAAAAATACAATGCAGTATATAAACACTACCAATGGGGAAACCCAGCATGCTAGGGGACTTAAGGAGGCGGCATCCTCCCAGTCCATGGTGGAAGAAAGGCTTCCTGGGAGAAGCACCACTAAACAGAGGCCTGATAGAGCTACAGGAGTGTGGGAAAGTGAATAAGGGTATTACAAGCAAAGGAAACAGCACATACAAAGTCCCAAAAGGAAGAAAACGTGGTGAATTTGAGGGACACAAATCAGTGCGGTCTAACTGGGTGGGTTGTAAAAGGTAAAGTGAGGCAAGGTCATGCTTTGGACGTGGGCCTTTAAAGCCAGAGTGAGAAACTTGGACTTCTTCTCATAACAGAGGGGGAGGCAGGATGGGCTTTTAAACAGAGGGTGTAACATGTTTAATTTTATGCTTTTGGGAGATCACTCTAATTGCACTTTGGCGGAAGAATGGGTTATGTGGTAATTGGGCAGTGAGAAGAGGGGTGAGAGCTGTCTTGTGTGGCAGAAAACTCTTTTAGGATTGTCCTTGGTTTATAATTTGATGCTTTAATAGATATGCTCTGTGCCCCACCCATCTGCCCATGACACTATTTCATGCATACTCAGCCCAAGGCTTCCAAAGGGCTGTACAGTGACTCTGCCTGATGGTTTTCTCTGGTAACTAGAGTCCTGTAAGTCTGTGTCTAGGATGTTAATGCTCCATGGGGTTAGCTTGCAACCAGTGACTGATGTGAGTTGGTAGATAAATACCCTGGCTCCCGTGCTATCCCAGGTGGGGTAATCTGATTTCCCATGGTGGTAACCTCTTCAGTAATGTACTGTTTATTGACTTATTTCCTTTCATTGTCTCACTCCTCCCCCTCCTGTATTGGACACTTGTGATACAACATGCAGATGTCCCTTCACTGAAGGACTTCTTGCCCAGAGTGCTGTTGGCAAATGACCTTCAACTGTCATTCCCTTTAGGGATCATCTAGCTGCAGACATCTGTCTTGCCCAAGAACACACCTTATTCTGGGGAAGCCCACACCTCCTGACTGATTCATATGTGTTTATAAAAGCTTAGCCATCCCAGCCAAGTTTCGGACTGCTTGTAAGAGTTGTTCTAGGTTCAGAGCTCTCTGTAGGGTCGGTGCAGGTGTTACTGAGCCTGCACTGTGCCTCACCTTCTTCGCTTCCCATCCTCTATTCCTTCTTCCTTGTATAGGTGTTGATTCCAAGGGCATTCTTTAACTAACATCCTGTATGCTAACTCCATCTCAGGGTCTACTTTCTGAGGAACTCAATCAATGACATCTCCTTTCCTGGGATCACCTCTCAAACCCCTCATCATTGTCTTTCTGGCTTTTTCTGGGAGAACCAAATCCAAGACAATACTAGATGTTGCTAAGAAGCTGGGTAAACAAAGTTGGCTCAGTCTGAGTTCCAGGCAGAAAGGAAAACACGTGAGAACCCTGTGGTTTTAGAAGAAAATAATTAAGTACAGGTGATGGTTCTTTGGATACCTACACAAACTCTGTATCAACTGTTTCCCCCTAGACTTGATGGTTGAAATCTCTAACCATTTGTACAAATTAAATCTCTCTGCATGTTCCCTCAAGTACACTAAAGTACCTAGAGTTGCTCAAGTGAGAAGCAAAAATGCTATATTTTGTAGTGTCCACCCTTATGACTTTCATTTAGGGGCTCATTTTTGAAGCCACTGTGTGTTTTCTCTGTCCATAGTTTTGTAATATAGTACATCTGGACAGTCACCAACTTCTTGTACTGCTGCCTACAGAAGGGCATGTTACCATTGATGCCCCCCCCCCCACTGCCTTATATCCCCCTCAGTCCATCTGGACTCACTTGCAGCTATGGATGGTTTCTGTCTGCATCTCCCTTTTCTGCCATTTGGCTTCCTCTGGTACCTGGGAGAATGGTGTTAGATCTTAATGCTCTAGCTGAAACCCTCAACCACCAGGGCATGGGACTCATCGAATAAATGAGCCAGCCTCCTCACCATCTAGAGAGACCATTTAGGGGTGTATTTATATGATTTCTCATAAGACTTCTAAAGGGAGTGAGTCCTTATTGCCCATGGTGGTATTCAGCTCATCAGCATGCTGTGTTGGCTCTTCCCCTTCTCTGGCTCACATTTCCCATTTCCTCACTTGTTCTTCCTGGGGCCACTTCCCAAATAAACTACCTGCATCCAAGTCTAGCACCTGATTTGGGGGGAACCCAAACTCAGACAACTGTCTAGCTTTAAGGTAAAATTCATCAACTTCACAAAACCTCTAGTTTTTAGTTGATCAACCCAAACATACTTTCCAAATTTAGCAGAAGCATGCTATGCCTTTTTTTTTTTGTATATACAGAAAAAAATCCTTAATTTTACTTAAGTAGATTTAAAAAAAAAAGACTCTATATGTGAAACTAAGTCCTTCTCTGAGTCAGAAGTCCAATCTTTGTACTGGACATTGGGGCCCCTAGAAACCTCCTTCCGCCCACAGACCAGTATTCCTGTCCATGAAAAAAGAATCAAGTTGTTGAGTTTGTACCTTGTCTTGCTTATATTGAAAAGGAAGCCTCTGGCCATGACTGGGTTTGGAAGGAAGTCTGTGCAGAGAATCATCAGCTTTTCTTTCCTTTGCACTTTGCAAGGCTACTTTTTCATTCCACGTCACAAATTTGGGAAGGCCCATCTGCCTGTGTGATTAATGAGCCCTCTCTGCAAAAGCAACAGAGATAAATGTCCTTTAGGAACCCAGCAAAGAGAAATGAAGAAATAGGATGGCTAATTTTCAGCCATTATTTTGGAGTCTGAACTCTTTCCCTGCATCAATTTAGCTATTATTTCAAAAACTAATTAATCTTCACTCAGGCAGCTCCAAGGGACCCGTGTTTAGATAATTAACAACCCGTGGATTATGAAAAGTCTCACTTGCAAATTTGGCTACAGCATTTGGGTAGAAGAACACTTTTTGTATTATTCCATTTAAACCCTCTTCCATCCATCCTTCATTTCCTGACAATTAAGAGCAAATAATTAACCGTGATGGATTTTGCTGGCCTACTTGCTGCTCAAATAATGTTCTCCCTTCCTCTTTGTTCTGAAACCACCTCCATCTGAGCGTTTTTGACCGGCTTTGTAGATAATTGCGTTGAACCAGGTAACAGTAAGCTGCATTCGCAATTAACACACATCAAGAACATTTGGCTTGGATGGGGAGTGGGAGGAAATTCCCAGGGCTCCATCACAGAAGCAGCTTGTGGTTTCCCATTGGCCCTCCAAAGACTACAGCATTCAGGTATAATTCTATTTGTAAAATGTTTTCTCTGCCAAGAGTGAGGAGGAATTTAGGCTAGACATTAGGGATGATTTTGGGACTGAAAAGGCTGAGAGCCCTAAAACAAATTACTGAGACATGTTAGCTACTATGGAATTTCAAAACCACCCCCTCCTGCAAATGTCATTCATTCAACAAACTGGGTGCCTACTATGTGCCAGACACTAGAGAAATTTCTGGAAACCCAGTGGTGAGAAAATCAAGTGCTCTTCCTGCCCTCATGAAATGTACAGTCTAGGGAGGAGGTCAGACATTAATGAAATGATTCCCCAAATTTAAATAAAATTACATCTGGAGAAACAGAATAAAATGGAAGTATTTAATAGGAAGATGTGATGTATAGTGGAAATGGTGGTAATCGGTTGGAAAGGCTTCCCTGAACAAGGGACATTTGAGCAGAGCTATGAAGAGTGAGTAGGTATGAACACTTGCTGGGAGAGCATTATGTCTAGAGGACAGCATGCACAAAACCTCTAACATTTTGAAGGGGCTTGAGTGGTTAGAAATCTGAAGAAAAAAATATCCTGTTGATTTGGATCCAGTTTCCTCCTCCTCTTAGGCATGCTCGTGCTCGCTCTTGCTTGCTCTCTCTCTCTCTCTCTTTCTCTCTCTCAAATGTATAAACACTAAAAAAAGAAGAAAATATCCTCTTGGTTCACCTTTCTTCAAGCTATGGGAGAAGAAAGTAAACCATTGCTAACTTCATGTGATCCTAAAAATGCCATGAATATAATGTTGGTTATGGCAAGTTAGAGATTCACGAAGGGGTTATCAGCACCTTTCTAAGACTGGGCAGTTAAGGAATGTGAACTTTGGAAGCAGATTAAGGCACATTGGCAGACAAACCTTTTGGCAGGAAGATTATACTCATTAGGAAGCCCTTAATTTCCAGGGAACCTGGGTGGCTCTGCTGGCTGAGTGTCTGACTTCAGCTCAGGTCATGATCTTAAGGTTTGTGGGTTTGAGCCCCACTTTGGGCTCTGTGCTGATAGCTCAGACCTTGGAGCCTGCTTCGGATTCTCTTGTCTCCCTCTTCTCTGCCCCTCTCCCACTCACATTCTATCTCTCTCACTATCTCTCAAAAACAAAAAACCTTAAGAAGAAGAAGAAGAAGCCCTTAATTTCCTTGGCTCCCCTTTTCTCCAGGTTGGTTCTTCAGTAAAATTGAATGCCCCCTCCTCATGCTCTCAGGACAGGCCGAGGGCTGGTGTGGAAGACAGACACAGGAATACTTGCTCATTAGCAGGCACAAGTTTCTGCTGAAAACCATTTCATCTGAGGGCAGGTGTGGTCAGGGCTGATTTATTCATTGGCATAGTAGGTGCAATACCTAGGGCCCTCAAAAATATTTTAATTTCCTTTAAAATCAGAAGAAAACCATCAAAATAATCAAGCCAGGGATATATTTGTTTTTATTAGCAATACAGTCATAAAAATATATGTATTTTTTTCAGGAAGGGATTCCTAAAGACAAAAGTGCCTAAGACCCATAAAAATCATAATGTGGCCTGGGGTGCAGTGGACACCTTTAATTTTGTCTGCTCACCATCTACTCCCCCATCTTCTCGTCACAGAACCTTAGCTTTCCTGCAGGAAACCACTCCTCCTATATTCTTCCTGCTGTAAGATTCAGATGGGTTTTTGTCAGTCCTTGCTCCTGAAATGGTCATGTGATTCAGGCCCAGCCCATCAGAAGTCCACATCCCTTATGATTGGTTCAGGACCAAGCAGTGACCTAAGTGGGGCCAGTCAGGGCCAACAAAGCTCAATTACTTGTGGGAAGTGAGGAATTGAATGTAGGCTGGAGACCCTGGTCGCCATCTTTAGCACTGTGTGGGGAGAAGTGGGAAAGAGGCTACCAGTAGAATAGCTGTGGGGTCTCCAGTGGTAGGAATTTGCGATCTTTAACTTAAGGATTGGGACACCTCTCCACACCAGACTCTCTTCTGCAGAGAATTTGATTGGAGCTGTGGCTAAGGGGTGGGTGGCAAAGTTCTACAAACATGATTGTCATGACTCAGTACCCTTTGGGAGTTTTGGGCTCAGCAGAAGGTGTAAAGTATAGGTTATTTGCTAGAAGGATTTTTTTTTTCAGGTTAGGAAGCTATGGCTTCTAAGCTTTTCAGGTTGTGGCTTGGCTTCTAATTTTGAGTGGGGGACTTCAAGAAGCTTTGACCTAATTCAGAATTTCTCAATTTCTGTTTCTGTGCTCCTAGTGTCAGTGGGGATATTTGAAAGGATTTTATGGTCAAGTATATTTGGGAAATAACAGTTTAAATAACATCATTTGATCTTCTTTCTTGCAGGACTTTTTGGATCTTTAGTATATTGATATACATAATGAATTTCCAGCAGAGGGGGAAATTGGAGGTTCAATATTTCTTAAACTTGTTGACCACGAAGTTAGGGGTTTTAAGGAATTCCTAGCTTTGAGGAAAGCTACTCTTTTGAGGAATACAGTTTAAGAAACACTGGTCAAGTTGATTAACCTTGAGAGCATTAAATGCTATAAAGGAAAAACACTTAAAAATCTAAAACCTTAAAGAGTCTCTTTTTATGAGGACATACCCAGAATCTGACAGGTTCACAGTTTTCCCTAAGAGATGTAGAATCCTGTACCAGTTCCATTAATATTAAAGATAATAAAAAGCAACCTTTATCTAATGCTAATTCTAAGCCCCAGGAAACTGTGCTAAGGGATTTATATGTGCTGTCTCATTTAATCCTTACCACAGTAAAGGAGGTAGGTGCTATGATTGGTCCCATTTTATAACTGAGAAAACCGAGGCACAGAGAGATAAAGTAACTTGAATGTGGTGGAGGTAGAATCTGAAGTTAAGTATTCTGACTCCAGCATCCTGCCCTTGATCCATCCTAACACTACAATACTTTGCATATTACATTGGGCAAGTCTCCTCTCTTATTGAATCTCAGTTTCTTGATCTGTAAATTGAGTGCATTAGACTAGAGACTTTCTGTTTGTTTTTTGTGAGAGAGAGAGAGCTTGAGAGTGTGCATAAGGGGAGGGGCAGAAGGAGAGGGCAAGAGAGAATCTTGCAGGTTCCAAGCTCAGCTCAGATCCCGCAACTGTGAGATCATGACCTGAGCCAAAATCAAGAGTCAGTTGTTTAACCAACTGAGCCACACAGGCACCCCAGTCTAGGGACTTTTAAAGCAGTCTGGCTCTATGTAGATTGCATGACTTGATATCTATAAGCCCACCTTGAGGAAAGTGGCATCGATAAAATTATTTCCTTGCTGAAAGATGGAGTGACTTAAGATATGGAAGAAAGTGGAGGTAGAAGTGGGGGAACTTCAGACAACTGCTTGGGAACCGAGGCAAAGCCCTGAATGTAGGCTTCAGTACTGCAAAATGACGTGTGAGGGAGGGAAGTAAGAATCTGTGAAAATGAGCCCTCTAGAGAGGGCTCTATTGATTGCTGGTCTAAATTTAGCTAAGATATCAGACGTCCGGACAGACATCAATAGCTGCACCAGAAGCCCTGGCTTCTTTCCTGGCACGCGGCAGATGGGTGCTCAAGCCAGACTCAGCAGTTCACTGGTTTGCCATCCATCAGCCTGTGGCAGGTGGGCCTTGAGTCATCTCACGTTCTTCTGGCTCTGCATTGCTCACATGGGACAGATGTCATGTGCCAGAATTGATGCTTCCTTCCAGAAGAAGAGGACAGAATGGAAGCGGCCTGTTAAGCAAACTCTTGATGACACTATGTGTCTATGTATCTTTAGACCACTTGATACCTTCCATTTTATGAGGGTCTCACAGTGACCCTGAGGGATGGGTAAAAATAAATATAGCTAAATATATTGAATATACTGAGCACATGATATGTTTCAGGCATGGAGATAAGTGCCTTAAGTACATTACTTAATTGTATCCGTTCATGGAGATCCATAGAGCTAGAGTAACCATATATTTTGGGTTACATGGGACAGTCCTGATTCATACTTGCTATTCTGGCGTTATTATTAATAGCACCCATTTCACCCCCAAAAAAATGCTATTTTTCAGTTATAAAATAAGTAAGTCATGGGGATGTCATGTACAGCCTGGGGAATATAGTCAATAATATTGTATTATCTTTGTATGGTGACAGATGGTAACTAGACTTAACTTACCAGGATCAGTTTGCAATGTATAGCAAAGATCAAGTCACTGCATTGTACACTTGAAACTGATATAATATTGTATGTCAGTTATACCTCAATAAAAATGCTTTTCCACACAGTAAATTACATGGTCCTCTTAGGTATGGTCAGACAACATGGGTTAAATTCTAGTACTTCTGTTAAGAGCTACATACGACTTGCCTCGGCCCCAACACATAAAACAAGACTAATAATAGAAGTATCTCTCACTATCTAAATCATTTTAATCCAAATTCAAGAACATACTACTATATTTTACTATAGTAAAATATATCTGTAGAAATTCATAGGATTGTGTATGTGGGGAAAATGTATGTATTTAAGCTACTTATAAGGTATCTATAGCTTAGCAGACTAACAGCACTTAGCAAGTGGTTCATAATATGGTAGCTTTTTACTCCTCTGTTTTTCCATCTATAAAATGGCAACAATATTACATGTTTCTGTCACAGTGAATGGTTAGGATTATTGACTCAATCTTGGTAAATAGGTCCCTCTATGGAGGATTGCCATATTTCAAGTTAAAGAAATGGCTGTCTTCCTCCACCAGTCTTTCCCTTTTTCCTGGTTAATAATGCCAAGAAGAGGCAATGTCATGCCTTGGATTGTAGAACAGGTCTTGGAGAAATTGACCTTGAGTTGACCTGGAAGATTGCTGGGCAGGTGCTCTCTGAGGTCCTGAAGGGTATTTTGTAACTATCTCATTTGTAACCAGAAGGGCATTCTGAGACACCTGGGTGTATTTTGTGGTAGATGAATAGATGGTCTATGTTCAATGAGTATCATGGTCCTGCAATTGAAAAATGAACTGAAATATTAATAGGTCTTACCAACTGCTGGGTGATTGCAAAGTTGAAAAGGCACAGGAAGCCTTTGGGACAGAATTGCCATGTGCTAGAACAGAAATGATAGGAAAGGAAAAATGCTGTAGGGCTGCTCAAATTGAGCAGAGCTATTGTTTGAGGGCAAGGGCCACACATTCTGTATGCTGTTATCCCTCCTTAGGATTATCAATAAGCTACTTGTATCTGTGCTTGGGAAATTCACCAAAGACTGGCTTGAATTAGATGATGGTCATAGATAAAATGATGAAGTAGGAGAATGGTTTAGTGTTAGTACCCTCTGGACACCCTTCATACCGTACCCACCCCTTGAGTACAAGAACATATCCCCATGTCTTGGAAACTGCTCTCTGGACCTGCCAGCCACAGCTCCATATTCTGTGGAAGGATCTGTATAGTTAGGAATATATTTAGCTGCAAGTACAACTCATCTGTAACAGCTTAGAACAAGAGGTCAGGAAATTAAGGGTTACTGGTGTTGGTTCAGTGAGTGGCTTGGGAATGTCAAAGCCTTTCTTTCTTCAGCCTTTCCTTTATGCTTGTTATCTTAAGATCATGTGATAGCTGCTTTAGTTTCAGACATCACATATATAAGACAGGAAGATGGGCAGGGAAAAAGGCACAGTCACCACCACATCTGCTTCTCTTTCCCTTTAATAGGAAAGCAAATGCTTTTCTCAGGACGGCTCCCTCAGATTTTGGCTTACATTTGTTCCCTGTGCCTGGTCACATAACCATCCTTAGCTGCAAGAGAGGCTGGGAAGAGGGAACAAGATTGTCATAATTGACTTAGACCAGGCTCAATCCATTGCTTGGCATTGGCACTTCATTTTTCCAAGTGAAATGTAGTTTTGTTATCAAGGAAGAGAAAGGAATAGATATTGCTGAGGTAATGAGTGGTGGCTTCCATTGTCCTTTTTCTTTACAATCTAAGATAGTAATCTGGGGAAACTGATTTCTGTTATGTTTTTATATCTTAAGAGTCTTGAACTGTGCTTATAGCTTCTCAGAAAATGTTTAAATGGATAAATGACGAGTGTGTTTCTGCCGAATTATAAAACAGGCCAAGTAGTCTCATTTCCTGTTAATATATTTTGGTTTGGGGCTAAGATTTTTATGAAAACACATCACAATTTAAAGATGTGGTTCTAATAATGAGAATTTCATCTAATAGCAGGTCAGAAAGGGCAAGTCATAGAATGTTGGAGTGTGCAGTGTCCTTTCGTCCAGATTTTCATTGCTTTTTAGTTTTCTGAGAAGAGTCCTAATATATCAGCCCTGGAAAAAAATCTTTGGTAACGATTATCAATAGGTAAAATTTTTGAGTACTCGCCACCTACTAGTTACTCTACTAGGACTTTAAAATTATCAATTCATTTCATTCTTAGGAAGAACCTATGAGGTAGATACTATTATAATCCTTATTTCATAGAGGTGGGAAATTAAGACCCGGAGAGATTTAGTAGCCCATCTACGTTTATAATACTGCGAGTGGGGGAGCTTGGGTTCAGGTCCAGACCACCTGGCTGCAGAGCACATGCTCATGTTCCTTGGGCAAAGGGGCCACTCTGATAATAACAGCTGTCCTTAGTTGAGAGTCTCTGTATCTACGGTACAGTGTACATTTACATAAGCATGTTGCATATGTTTTCTCATTTGATTTTCACAGCAGCCCGATAAGGTAACTACCGTTCTTATCCTCATTTTACAGTGAAAGAAACAAAGCACAGAGAGGTTAAGTGACTTGGCCCTGGATTAGTCTGTGTAGGGTGAACTTCAGCTTCTCTGGGCTCTGAACTCAGGATCTTTGCTTGTGTTGCTCTATATTTCTTGAGATCAGTCTTTTTATTCATTGATTTTTAATTAAAAATTTTTAATGTTTATTAATTTTTGAGTGAGAGAGAGAGTGAGTGAGCAAGCATGAGAGAGGAGGGGCAGAGAGAGTGAGGGACACACAGAATCCCAAGCAGGCTCCAGGCTCTGAGCTGTCAGCACAGAGCCTGATGTGGGGCTCAAACACATGAACCTGAACAGAAGTCGGATGCTTAGCTGACTGAGCCCCCCAGGAGCCCCCTAAGATCAGTCTTTTTAAATCCCTCATTATAGAGATAAGATTCAACAAAAACAGGATGAGGAAAGCTCAATGAGTATGGTTAGGAAGTTCCTGTGAGGTAAGGGTTATTATCTTCACTTTACATGTATTGGTTATGTTATGTGCTAATGTGCTATCTCTAAGAGGCTCCCAAAGAGAGTGGGTTAAACATGGGAGAAGCTTATTTTTTTCTTGTGTCCTGGAAGAATGGGGTAGTTTGCAACTAGCTTTCATTATTGGATTCCAGGTAGTTGTTTCACTTGTAATTTCTTAGCCAGTAGAAAGGAGAAAGGGAATGTGGAGGAGCAACAGCTTGCTTTTAAGGGTGCAATATAGAACTTACACATACCATTGCAGTTTCTCCTATTCACATTTAATTGCCACCAATAAATGTGACTGTGGTCACATGTCCTCTCACTGCAAGGCAGGCTGGGAAATATCCAGGTGAGTGGGTTGCCTTATATTCTGGGAAAGGAAGGAGGGAATAATGGATTCTGGGGGCCAATCAGCAGTCTGTGCCACATCAAACGTGAGGAAATGGAGGTTCAGAAGGGCAGATCTTTGCCTGGTACCACATAGTGGCAAACACATAATGTGCACATTTTGAGGAAGATTAGATATGCGAGAAATATCAGGTTATGAGGAAATAGGTTAGAAGATCAGGTAGGAGGGCAGAGAAAGCGCATTGCAAAGCCCTGAGTGGCAAAACCAGGCCACAGTGAAAGACTCAGGTACCTGGAGGAGCCAATCTCAGAGACGGTAGAGCATGAATTCATGCTTATGATTGGGTGCTGTGATTGGAGGCACTGACCGGAAGCAGGGCTTTAGGACTGTGCAACTCTAGCAGATACCATCTCCAAAGAGTACTATGGAAGTGGTGCCCCGGAGTTATGCAACATGTTGACTCTGCCAAGAAGGCCTTTCTCCTACTGCACTGTCACAGATTGGATTCCTTAGGGAAGTGGACTTTGAGATGGGGATTGGCATGCAGAGGGAGTTGTTAAGAAGAGCTCTTGGGATCAATACCTATGGGGGGAAGAAAATGAAGCAGGATTGAAAAGAGGAGGAAATTAGGAATTTGTTCTCAACAGAAACTTCGGTCAGCCTTAAGGAGAGTTCTGAAGAGGGGGCAGTCTTCCAAACTTGTCTCTGAAGTTGTCTCTGCTAATTAGTGACTGGGTACAGGCTGCCCAGGAAAGGTGGCATGACCTTGGGCAGGACCTTAGATGAGGTACTCTCTCCAGCTGAGGTAATCCCTGAAAGTAGCTGATTGCAAAGGGCTCTCTTTTAAAGTACTTCAGGTGTTGAGCTATTGTATCCTTTGTTTCTGAAGCACCTCACAGCATCCTCCCCATTCCTCAATCAACACAGTGCCTATTATTCCTTTATCACGGAGCATATCTTGAAGAGTTCCCTTTTTCAAATCTCAAATGTCCTTAGGTTGGTGGGGTGAGGGTATCTACAGCTTAGATTTCATTATGAACTAACTTAGTCTATCAGCCCCTCCTGGAGATCTGTTACTAGCACCAGAGAACACTAAAGGGACAGGTCACACCAAGTGGGACGAGTGACAGGAAGTCTACAGGAAGCAGAAGCTGAGAGGGAGGCTAACCAAGTTCTTCCTTTCTTCACCTAGCTCAAGACAGATTCTGCCAGAGGTGGGGAGAATGGGATGCAGTGTGATTCTGAAACCAGACTTCGCCAACTCACAATTTTCCCCAAAGCCAAGCCTACCCCAGACATTCCCTCTTTCTTTTGTTTGAATTTCTAATTTGCTCTTAACCAAGATGGCTGCCTGTTCAGGAGAATGAAAGATCACAGTTTGATCCTGTTCAGAGTTTGATTTTTTTCTCTCTCCCTCTCAGCATAACAGCTCACGCATCCAAGGGCTACAGCTAAAAAGTGATTTTTAAAGACTTCATTGGCAAAGAAATCAATGGAAAGAAATCTCCCCCCACCTTCCCCCACCCTCATTCTGCTTTTAATTATTTTCCTTTGCAGTCCCCTGCTAGGAAAGTTTTGTCTGAGGCCATCTATCATACTCTGTCAGAAAGTTGCATTGTTAAGGATGGGGGTCCTGCTGGTTGAACTGAGAAGCTGGTGAGATTTCCCCACAGTCTTGGCAATTTACTCAGTTCGAGGAAGGGGTGGACTCAAAGAACTTCATCCAGAAGATGGCGTCCCAAGGCCAAGTCATCTTTCAAGGGCAGGGTTATTGCTGAAATATCTTCATGGCAGCTTCTAAGGAACACGTTTCAGAGAGGGTCGTGTTGATGAAAAGACCAGATCAGAGAGGGATGACCTTTCAAGAAGATATGGAAGAGAAAACTTGGACGTCCCAGATGCTCTCACTCCAAGACTCCTCTGTTGCTCAAGGTTGTGTCACCTTGGGTAAGTTGGCTACTTCTCCGAGCCTCAGTTTCCTTATCTCTGAAATGGTTGAATACTCTCTACATGTTTTAGTGAGATGAGGCAGTGGGGGAACTCAGACGGAGCATAGGCCAGGATAAATACAAGGGACTTTAACAAAATTGTGGTGAGAACATTTAACGTGATAGACACCCTATTAAATCTTTTCCATGCATGCTACAGTATGGTTAGCTAGAGGCACAATGTTGTATAGCAGATTTCTAGAACTTGTTCATTTGCATAACTGAAACTTTATCCTCACTAAATGGCATCTCCTTATTTCCTCCTCCTTTCAGTTCCTGGCCACCAGCATTCAACTCTCTGTTACACTATTTTAATACTTCATGTAAGTGAAATCATGCAGTATTTGTACTTCTGTGACTGGTTTATTTCACTTCACATAATGTCCCCTAGGTTCTCCATATTCTAGCATATGGCAAGATTTCCTTCTTTTAAAAGATGAAGTAATACTCCATTACACACACACACACACACACACACACACACGTATATATATACACCAAATTTTCTCTATCAATAAGAAAAACAAAAAACCTGGTTGAAAGCTGGGCAAAAAGGACTTAACAAATAGACATTTCTCAAAAGAAGACAGGCAAATGGCCAAGCAGTATGTAAAAAGACTCTCAGCATTACTAATCACCAGGGAAATGCAAAACTAAACCACAAATGACACATCACTTCATACCTGTCAGGATGGGGACAAAAGATAATAGGTGTTGATGAGACTGTGGAGAAAAGGGGGCCCTGTGCATTGTTGGTGGGAGTGTAAAAGGGTATGGAGGTTCCTCAAAAAATTAAAAATGGAATTATTGTATGATTCAGCAATCCCCACACGGGGAACAAAAGGGCTTAATCATCAAGTCCTTGGAACTGGAATGAAAAGTGGCCAGAGTCTGAAATATTTCTAATGACCTTCTTCTCTTTCCTTTGCTAACTCATGGTCTCTGTCTTTAGTTCGGGACTCTCCTAGTCTCCTTTCTACAGACCTACCTCATCTGTAATGCATGGTTTCTAATTACCATAATATCAGCCAATACAAGGATTTTAAGGTGTCGCCATCCCTACTCTGCCTTAGGAACTTTCAGCTTCCATTCCCAAGAATAGGTGCCTCCTCCTGTTTCTCAGCTCACATTCCTGTGAGAGAGAATCTCATCCTTATGCCCTAGAATTCTGGATGGCTGCCTTTGGGTCAGGTGATTAAACCTAAGCTAGTCAGCTGTCCCTGAAAGGGTGCGCTCACATCACATCACAGGGAAGCTCACTGCCTAAGGAACTTTCACATTTATGAGTGAGTGGTTGAACCTGACCATAGTGTTTGTGGTATTCTCGGGTGCTGCCCTTCCTCCCTTTCTCAGAACCACATCTTGCAAATGAGCACCTGAAGAAAACAGGTGAAGCTGCCCATGCCAGCAGATTCATGCAGAAAATCCAAACCACTTCAAAGTGGATATGAAATCAGTGCAGTGTTTATGGGGTTCCTGGCTTGGCTTTCTTTACCTCTAATCTGATTAAGGGGGAAATAACAAATTAAGGTAGAGTGTTTTCCTAGGAGGCTGGAGGCTGGGGTAGGGGTAGGGTGGGTTTGAAAGTTGCTAAGTTTGGCAGATTATATTTTCCAGTGATAGTCACACCAGTATCTCCAGTCCAACATGCTTTTCTAGAGCCTTGCTACTCCCTATCAAGAATCCATACCACTTCCCCTCCAGCCTTGTGACTACCTCGAGCACTAGAATATCATGGAAATGGTGTTAAATGATGTCCCAAGCCAGTTTACAAAATGCTATGTTCCTCCTCCTTGTTCTCTTAGGATGTTCTCTTTTGTGATGTAGCCACCATGTTGTGAGGAGGCCCAAGCAGCCCATTGGAAGGGAATCAAGCGCTTCAACCCTTAGCTTTGGCTGGATTCCCAGCTTAACACTGGCACCGACTAGCTGCTGTGTAGTCGGCCATCTTGAAAGGAGATCTTCCAGATCCCGTTTGAGTTCATGCTCTTCACTTCATGGTGCTTGGAACAGAGAAGAATCATATCTGCCAAGCCCTGCCCAAATTGCAGATCTGTGGGCAAAATAAATAATTGTGGTTATTTCAGGCCACTAAAATTTAGGATGTTTTGCTAGATAGCAATTAATTGCAGATACACCATTAAATAAACCCTCTGATGAACTTTCCTAGTTTTGTGTGTGGATGGGGAGTTAAGAAGGTGAAAAGCCAGAGAGAAGAGGGTTGAACATGGGCAAGGGG
>NC_043713.1:75228184-75272072 GCF_006229205.1 Suricata suricatta | reverse complement strand
TTCCCTCTCATTGCCATGTAGTACTCCATCGTGAATATATACCACATCTTCTTGATCCATTCGTCAGGTGATGGACATTTAGGCTCCTTCCATGTTTTGGCTATTGTTGACATTGCTGCTATGAACATTGGGGTACATGTGCTCCTATGCATCAGCATTTCTGTCTCTCTTGGGTAAATCCCCAGCAATGCTATTGCTGCGTCATAAGGGAGTTCTATGGATAGTTTTTTGAGGAACCTCCACACTGTTTTCCAGAGCGGCTGCACCAGTTTACATTGCCACCAACAGTGTATGAGGGTGCCCAGGAGATAGGCCTATTCTTAACAGATGTGTAACCATTCATCGGGGAAATTTTTCTCATCCCCTTGGTGATTCATGGTGAACTTTACAGTTCCTTCTAATATGTGTTTTGTGATTACCATGGGTCAGGCACTGTTCTAAGCCCCTTACTTACATATGGCACTTAATCCTTAACATAACCCTCATTTTTCAGATGAAGAACCTGAGGTTTTCAGGAGTTAAACACTTGCTCAAGGTCACATAGGGAGTAAATGGTGGGGCTGAGTATGATACCAACTTTCTACCTGTAAGCCACTTCTGCTCCCTAGTTTTATGGGTGAGGACGGGAGGAAGAAAGAAGCAACAGGAGGAGGAGGGAAAGAGTTGGAAACAGGGGAGAAGGGGAAAATTCTAAGGTGAGACACAGGAGGGAAGGAGATAGACTCGAGGCAGGTGGGTTTTGTTGGTGACAGAGCTGGTCATTTTCAGATGGAGATATCTTGCGGAGAGGGACAAAGCTGTCACACCACTGTGAGGACGACACCAAGGCGGGGGAGGGGGGGGACATTGGCAGGCTGACTGTAGAGCCTCCTTTTTATAGGACTATTCTTCTTCCAATAATGTCGTAGAAATATATAGAGTGAAGGAGGAGAGTATGTTGGAATGAAATACTGTATAATTCATTTGTCTTCTTTACGGAGGAAATCTCCCTATAATTTATCAGTAGGAAAGGTTTAAGTGAGTTTTGTAGTTCTTTTTATATGCCCTTAAGAGGCAGGCTCCACTTTGCCAATGGGGGCTTTTTCATCATTCCCTGAACCACAAGTGAAGATCATGCTTTAGAAAAAGGAGCGGAGTTCTAAGAAAAACAAACAAGTGAGAATTTTTGCAACCAAAAGCTACATGATCAAATGCAAAGAGAATGCAAATTGTGACCCAGAATGTAAATTTCTTTCTCTCTGCCCTATACAGTAAGCATGAACACACACACACACACACACACACACACACACACTGTATATGCATAGTCATGTATAGACACACACAGACACACACACACACACACACACACACACACACACTACTATGAATCCCTGAGCACTGTGTTAGCCCTTAGAACATCTCTGTGAAGTAAGCATTGCTATACAGGGAACTAAAATTCTATTGAGTTCCTGAGGCTAGCTGGCCTGAGTTCAAATTCTGTTTCTGCCCCCTGCTGGCTTTGTATCTTTGGTCAAGAAACTTAACTTCTCTGTGCCTCAGTTTCCTCCTATATAAAATGGACATAATAGTAGGTCTAATTCATAGAGTTGCTGTGATAATTGTAAGATTTAATAGATGGAGGCAGAGATGGGAGGAAAGAAAGAGACCAGGTTATGGAGCCAAGAAAGCCTTTATTGGGATCTGCGATTCCCGGGTGAGGTCCCATGACTGGGAGTGGGGAGTCAGGAAAGTCACGCCTGATAGGCGATGGGCGGGGGGTTTTATGGGTGAGGGGGTTCTAGGTTTGATCTTGGGAGGGCAGATTATCAAATAAGGGCCTTTCAAGGACATGGCAGGATGGAATAGTTTGCCTCCTCTTGTCAGGGTGATGGGAAGCTGGAGCTTCCTGATTGGCTGTTTCCAAATGGGGCAGGACATCCCAGGTCTGCAGGTGAGGGGCAGGGGGTTGTTTGTGCACGTGTCCTCCTCCAGCCCCCAGAGAAATGGCCGCTCGGTCGCCACCTTAAGGTGACTCTTACAATAATTAAGTGACTTATTGCATGTATAGTGCCTAGAAAAGTGGCTGGTTCCACAGTGGCTCTCCATAAATGTTGGTGATTATTGTTGCTGTGAAATGGGTAGGTTTCGCTATTATCATCACTATTGTCATCATCATCAAGACATCCCTTTTATTGAACTCTGCTATTCTAGGCCCTGTGTCAAGGGCATTGCTTGTATTATTTCATTTAATACTCAAAGTAGCTGCATAAGGTACATACTATTTTGATAGAGAAGGAAATTGGAGCCTGGAAGGGTTCAGTAACTTGCCCGAGGTCACACATGTGGGAAATGGCCAAACTAGAACTTGAACCTAGGTCTGTTTAATTCCAAGCTCTAGTTGTTAACTATATACCACATATGATTTCCCTTAGGAGAGAGGGAATCGGAGGGGAAGAGGGAGAGGGAGAGGAAGAATCCAGGGGGATCCTGGGGCCTGGAAGAAAGCAGAGGAGACTAGGGAAGAGAGAAGGAAGTGAATTAGTCATATTACATGCAGCAGATAGAGCTGGACTGAGAAATGCGGTTCCACAGCGTAGGCTAATAATCGTGCATCCTTCACACTGGTGTTCTTTAAATATTTGCTTGGCATTCATTTGAAGGAAATCTGAACCCTGTGTGGGGCAAAGGCCTCTCCCCTACTGACCTAAGCAATTAGCTTTAGCTCCAGGCTTGCATTTCATATTCAGGAAAACAAAAGACCTGCAGATAAAGAGATCAACCCTCAGAGGAGGGCAGTTGGAAAGCATTTGTTGTTACTCAAGCGTGCCTCCTGGGGAGATCTCACCATCTTCCCCTGTAACATAAGGAAGTTTTCTTTCCAACTGCACTGGATACTATGCCTAAAAGGAGTTCTGGTAAACACTATTGTCTTCATCTTGTCACCCTTCCAGTGATGTTTTAGATTCCTATATAGACTGGAGCCCTGGGCAGCTGCCTGTCAGGTCTAGGAGGAGGGAACCTGGGGGAAGGGATTCGATTGGTTATTGCCAATAACCTTGGGCAGAGCCTGTCGTGGGGAGGTGGGGGAGGATGCTAGATTAAGCAAAGAGTAAATGTGTGCTGAGGATGTGGAATCAGGAAGTGTGAAGAGACACTTTGAGAAGTTTGATAGATTGAGGAGACTGCAGGGTGAAGGGAAATGGCTCTCATTTTTCTTCAATTATAGGGAAGATCAGAAGATGTTGCTCAGCACAAGGAAAGGGTCTGTTGCACAGGGAGAATTCTATGTAAAAGAAGGAGCCATTGGGGGGGGCAAAACAATGTTGAGAGGAGGCAGGAGTGAGAAGGATCAAGAGGGTCTAGCAGCTTGGGCTTTGGAGTTGGACATACACAGATTTGAATCCTGACTCTACCTCTCTACCTGTGCATCATTAGGCAAATTGCTTAACCTTTCTGGGCCTTGGTTTTCTCAACTCCAGAATAGGTATAGCGATGCTTACTTCACAGAGTTGTTCTAAGGGCTAAATAAGAAACTGTTTGTAGAGTGCTTAGCAGAGTGCCTAGCACTTAGTAACTCTCAGTAAATACTGCAACAATGAAAAACAAAATCAGAGGTGAGGCTGTAAGAACACGAGTCTGAACCTAGCAGACGCCATGACAGGCTTTAAGTTTCCCTTCTAAACTAGGTCTAAAGGTCAGTCTCTCCAGAACTATTAGGTGGTTACACATTGCCCGAGGCAAGAGAGACCACCCTTGTTAATACCCTTAACATTCCTAAGGGCAGGCCTAGATCAGTTATTGCCTAAGGCTAGTTACACCCTGTGTGAGGGTCCTGGGTCCTGGGTCTACTCTGTGATTGGTTAACACTCTAAATGTTGTAATTGGATAAACCTGCTGTCAATAATATTGTGTAATAATAATTGGATCACTGTACCTGTGTCACAATTTCCTGTAACTCCCCCTTCCCAAACTCATAAAAGTCCTACCCCCACCCCCCCTTTGTTCGGGGCTCGCTCACTCTCAGCAAGGATCCACCACGCCTGTAAAGTCTGTGAGCCCAGAGTTTAGGCCCCAGCGAGCCTAAACCCGTAATAAAGCCCTTTGCTTTTGCATGGGTGCTTCGGCCTCCTGGCGGTCTCTGGTTTTTTGGGGGTGATATTAAAATCTGGGCATAACAAGGCTAGAAGATCTGGTGACATTTAGGAATGAAACAGATGTTAAATGCTTGACAAGTTTTACTCTGGGAACTTTAAGGACTTTCTAGGACAGTGAAATCTGAGGGAAATTTTTCTGGGTGCAGAAAAACCCAAAGGTTTTTCTCCTTCGTGAAAAGTAAGTTGAGAAGAAAAAGTCCTCTTTAGAATATCTTTGGGTGCTGTTGTGGGAGTTGTGATGCCTGGAGCTGTTGCAGCCATTTTGCCACCCAGGGGTGGGGTGGGGTGGGGGGGAGGTAAGGAGGTGTTAAGCCTGAGACTAAAGGTCAACAGGAAGATGGTGGAGTGGGTAGGTGGAAAGAATGTCCATGATAAAGTGTCTCCCAATCTTGGGGAGTAGGGGAGAAAAAGGAAAGAAAAGGGAAGAGAAAGGAAGGGGCAGGGAGAGAAGGAAAAAGGGAGGGAGGAAGGGAAGCAGTAGAATATCCATGACCACTAGTTTATATTCCTTATTGTTTAAGCTCTTTTTAGTTGGATATTTTGTTAACTGTAGTCAAATGTATTGTGAATGATAAAGTGTCCCTCAGAGGGCATGGTATTTGCAAAACTCAGGAAGCTGGAGGGGCATGCTCAGAGGACTATAAATAGTTCTGGCTGCAAAATAGGGTGGGAGGCAGGAAAGAGAATTCTGAGAAGAAATAGTCATGGAAGTGAGAAACAGTGCTGAGTAAATGGAATATTCCCAATATTTAAAATATTAAATGTCTTGATGCTGAAGTGCAAAGTAAGACCCGTGAAATAGCAAGTGACAAGGGCGGAGATGCTTGCAGGGGACAGACCACAGATGGTTTGGAACTTTACTAGATGGGTATGTTAGTTCAGTGGAGAGCCACTGAACAATTTTCAACATGAAGTGCTTTTGTGAGCCTTAGGAAGTAGAGTAGTGAGGGGGAAAGATTGACCTCTTACCACTCTTATTGTCTGTTCCAGTGGCATCGTATTCCTCATTCTTCCTTTGGGATGAAATTTTTACTTACATTACATGAATGAGCCGCTTATTTCTCTCATTCAGTCTAGGTCACAGATTCCAGGATAAATGGGGGCCCTGGTTTTATTATGAGGCTAGACCAGAACATGTGTTCATCTTCAGCAAGTGATATTTCTCATGTACTTTCATTTAGCAGCCTTGTCTCTTATTAAATCTAATTAATTTCTCTGCTGCTAAGAGATCGAGGGCCTCCTCAAAATGAACATGTGTAGCCTGACTCAGATTTAGCAAAGGACCTCATCCAGGGTCCTCTGTCACCCTTTCCAGAGGTCCTGAACTTTTAGACACAACCTTGCTATCCCCTACCCATTGTCCATTGTTTCAAGGATAATAGACATTTTAGAAATTGAGGGATCTTGGAATATATACAGTCCTGCCATTTTACCATTGAAGAGTGCAAATGACATTCTTGTCCAATGTCACACAGCAAATTGGAGGTGGAGATAGAATTGGACAACAGATCTTCTGACTCCCAGTCTAGTGCCTTAATGGCCATATCAAGGTCAACATCGTCTGTAGACTTTTGAATGCCATTAATGCATGAAAATATTCACTAATGAATTGTCCACTTGAAACATCAATCCCCACGCACATGCTTTCACTCAGCACTCGCTTATCCTCACTCTTGTGATCGGAGGTTGTAAACCTCCACTGGTGTGAAGGGAAGAGAGTGCAAACTGGCTGCAAAGAAAACCTTGCATGGAATGCGGGATTTCATGAAACTGCTGACGGTGATGCCTGGTGTGCTTCTCGCATCTCACGCAAAGCCCTTGGTAACTGAGCACCTGGCAGATTTGGGCAATTAAAAAAGACAAAAAAGGTCTGCAAGGCTGATCCCATAATGGGAGCTGTGAAGGGGAGAGAGAAGAGGATTAAAAGAGATTTCTGGGAAAATTGATGTAGCTCATCTTTATGAACTTGTACAAGTCCAGCATGAGGTAAAGCATCTCCACATTATGCTGGGATGTAATTTGGCCAGAAGAATTATGCTCTGTACCAAATAAATCAGTAATACATACTTGGTTTTAAGAATGGGCACATGGAGGGGCCCCTGGGTGGCTCAGTCAGTTGAGCATCTGACTATTGATTTTGGCACAGGCCATGATCCCAAGGTCATGGAATCGAGCTCCTTGTTGGGCTCTGTGCTGGGCCTGGAGCCTGCTTAAGATATTCTCTCTTTCTCTCTCTCTCTCTCTCTCTCTCTCTCTCTCTCTGTCACTTTCACTTGCTCTCTCTCTCTCTCCCCCCCCTCCTCCTTCACCCTCCCCATCCCTCTCAGGCACCCCTATCCGGATTTTATTCTGCTGCAGGTAGCAAAAACCTGACTACAATGATTTAAAAACATTTTTTTAAATAACATGAAGTTGAGTAAAGGGGGTTTCTGGCTCAATAATTCTAGAATGATGCCTTTGTGATTTTCTTGTGTTTTCCCTCAAGGTTACAAGATGGCTGTTGCTGTTCCAGCCTTCACATCTGCACTCAGTTCAAGAAAGGAGTGGGGAGATAGCTGTGCTAGTCTTATCTGATTCTGTAGTAAATCAGAAAATCAAAGCCTTTCCCAGAAGCCTTTGGGATTTCTGCTTATATTTCATAGGCCATATGTCTCCTAGCTTCAAGGGCATCTGGAAATGTAGTACAGTATTTGGTTTTCCAGTTTTCAAGTAGTGGGAGGTAGCAAGGGACAAAGATATTGTGAATGACCAGTGTCTATTATAGTATTTCAAGTGGCCTTTAAAAAAACTCTAATATTAATTTTCTATGGTAGTAAAATTCATCTGCACCTGGAAATTTACCTTTAAGACCCAAGAAGCTCCCAGAGATTAGACTTTGGCACATCTTTTAGTAGGAGCTGAAGCCAGAAATGGAAATTGCTTTGGGCAATGTCAACTTGACATGATCCTTGCTTTTAGAAACAACAATGACCATGAGGTGCAAGTGGTTTACTTTCTGTATGTACTATCTCATTTGATTCTTATAATAACTCCCATGAGGCACATAAAGGAGATGTTATGATATTTGACATGTCACAAATGAAGGAACTGAAGCCCAGAGAGATGAAGCAGCTTGTCAAAGGCACCCCAGCTGAAAAGTGGTAAAGTTGAGATTCGAACCTTGGTTTTGTCTGATTCCAGATTTCTTCTTGCTCTTTCCACAATGCTGAAATGCCACATAGCAGCATTTTCCAAAGCATGTCTCATAGAAGTAGAGTTAAGTAATTTCAAAAAAGGTGGGATATGACATATGCTGAAATAAATTTGAGACCTTCTGTGATAAACAGAGTTAGACAGAAGCTTCTTGGATATTACATTGTAATTCTCCAAGGACAGGCTAGGATCTGCATCCTTCCCACAATTACTCAACTGTGGAAACGTTTTAATTCAACATCTCCTAGGACTCTCCATTCACTTGTTCATCTAACAAAAGTTATTGAGCACCGACCATATTGCATGCATTGTCCAGCTCTTGGGGAAACATCGGTGATCAACATAGACCTGGTCCCTGCCCTCAGAGAGTCTCCAGTCCAGCTTGCATAACACTTCCCTAAATACACTTTGGGGAAAACCATAATACTTAGTTGCTTTAATCTATTCCCAGAGAGGAGGTATCCCGAGAGCAGCCAGGGATTAGATTCAGGGCTTAGCAGTGACCCAACTTGATTTGCTACCTGAAGTCTGCTACCTGTTGGCTTTCCAGGTATGAAAGGGGATATTTTCTTTCTTTCTCATCCCACATGAGAGGAGAGATAGGTGAGCTAACAGAGGCAGAAGGTTCTAGAAAGAAGCTAAACAGGCAAAGAGTGGTTGGCCAGATGTTCTGGTAATGTTTCTGTCTCACCGGCTTAGAGCCTCTGATGGCAGGTATCCCAAGATCCTCAACTCTCCCCTTGGGATTGGCTGTTCCCCCCTCTCTACTCATTGTTTCACCCCCCTCCCCCATTGCTTCCCTTTTCTCTTGTTGCTTTGGGTTGTTTGTTTTCCCGGATGATAGCTGACCTCTCTGTTTTCAATCCATTTCTTGAGTGAGAACATGGCTATGAAATATTAAACCCTAGTAAATATTAATGCCCCATCACTGTCACATTAATTCAGCCTTGTGAATTGAGAGGTCAGGATTGGGCTGATGAGTAAGTTTCTCCATGTTTACCCATTACCACCATGCCATCACCTCCACCACCTTACTACCTCCACTGTCACAGTTGCCACCACCAGCATCTTTATAAGGTCTTCTGGCAGCCAGGAAACCATCCCTTGGGGAGCCTCAGGGACTTTTCACTTTGCTTATTTTCTTCACTAACTACTTCCTAAGGCTCAGAAGGTATACCCACATCCAGTAAGGCCATTACATCTTAAAGGTCTGTTGCTGGATGGGGCATCTTGAAGACCCCAAGGCAAATTCTAATCTGGATGGTGAAACGTGTCACATCTGTCTACTTCATCCTTGTTTTATTTCTCATCATTGTCCACACGATCAACGTAATTCCTAATAGTAATGGTGTGATGAACTGGGCAACTTAAAAACCATTTTCCTCAATGTTGAGAGAAGTTGCTACATTTTCAGCTGCTTTTTCTAGAGGTGGAGATTTGGCTTCAGTGTGTGATATAGACAACAAAACAAGCAAGTACTCATTGTGCCAGGGGAAGAACACACAGCAGTTATGTTCTGGGATAGATAAAGCCTTTTTCTCCCTCTGTTCTTTGTTCTATGGACCTTGATGTCTTATGTGGAAGAGTTAGATACATTTGCATAGGGAACCTCAAGAATTCTTGGGAGAAAACAGATTGAGGTTCTGAATGTTAACCTTTTGAAGTTGAATATTATTAGAATATCTTTGATGGACTAGGAACCTTACCTAACATCAGCTAATTGGACTCTGGGCACTCTGAAGGGAAACTCAGTATGAGGAAGGAAGGGAAGAGGCTGGGGTGGTGACTTGGCTCTATTTCAGGGCTGAGGTCTTCCTTGGAAATATTGTAGTGTATGGATGATGTTGACATGCCTTCTGACCTAGCTGTGCTGGCACTGTGGGTGTGCTATAGGACTTCTCCCTGTGTGTTTTTGAATGTGTTTAAAGCAATTTTGTGATTAGTATCCTTAACATGTATCTATGTATACAAGATATCCTCCAGCATGCATATCTGTGTGTGCAAGTGTTTCCTTATAATTGTAGAGACTGACATGCTCGGTCAAAGAGTGTATCAGTCAGCATAGGTCAGATATGCAGCAGTAACAAACAGCTCTAAAAATCTTAAAACAACAATGGCCTATTTCCCTCTTATTCTGTGTATCTGAGTTATGCTTATGTCTTCTCACTCTGGGACCAAGGCTGGTGGGGCTGCCACTATTTCAGACATTGATAGTCACTAGGGAAGAAAAAAGTGCCCTGGGTACATGGACAATTCAATGGTCTGGCCTGGAAGTGGTAGCCAATTTTTTTTTTCCCAACTCATGAGTCAGAACCAATCGCCTGGATAATGACTAGGGTGATGACTAGGAAATCATGAAGTTCACTTCTACTTCATGTCTGGGAAGTAGAGAGCCAGAAACATTGTGAACAGCATTAGCGACTATTTCAAGTGGTGTGAACATTTTTAAGGCTTCTGTTGTGTATTGCCAGATTATCTTCTAGAATGGCATGTCTGTTTACCTTCTTACCTGTTAAACTGACCAAGACTTGTTTTAATAACCATGCCATGCTCCACTGCATGGATGTATCGTAAATTGTTTCATCAATCACCTGCCAGTGAGCACTAATGTTTTCTTTTTTAAAAAATTTTTAATGTTTATTTATTTTTGAAAGAGAGAGTCAGAATGTGAGTGGGGAAGGGACAGAGAGAGACACACACACACACACAGAACCTGAAGCAGGCTCCAGGCTATGAGCTATCAGCACAGAGCCTGATGTGGAGCTCAAACTTGTGAACTACGGGGTCATGACCTGAGCCGAAGTTGGGCACTTAACTGACTGAGCCACCCAGGTGTCCTAGTACTAATCTTTTCTATTGTCATAATGTCTTGAACATTGTTCATTGTTGTACACACACATATTTCTCCCCTTATATTTTCAGAATAAATTCATAGAAATGGGACTCTTGTAGGAGCACATGTACCCCAATGTTCATAGCAGCACTGTCAACAATAGCCAAAACATGGAAAGAACCTAAATGTCCATCACCTGATGAGTGGATCAAGAAGATGTGGTATGTATATATATATATATACATGAAATCTGGCCATTTGTAGGAAAGTGAATGGACCTCGAGGGTGTCATGCTAAGTGAAATAAGCCAGGCAGAGAAGGACAGATACCATATGTTTGCACTCATAGGTCTAACAGGAGAACAGAAGAAACCTAATGGAGGACCAGGGGGAGGGGAAGAGGGAGGGAGAGTTGGGGAGAGAGAGGGACACAAAACTTGAGAGACTATTGAATGCTGAAAACGAACTGAGGGCTGAAGGGAAAGGGGGGCAAAGAGGTGGTGGTGATGGAGGAGGGCACTTGTGGGGAAGAGCACTGGGTATTGTATGGAAACTAAATTGACAATAAACTACTTAAAAAAAAAGAAATGGGACTCTTGAATCAGATTGTATGAACACTCTTAAGACTTTTGATACAAACTCTCATCCGGTGCCGTTTTATATTCCTCCTGTCAGACTAGAGGAGTATCTGTTTCATTGATTTGGAGAGAGAGAGTAACAGCTGTGTCTTTTAAGTTTCTTGATTCCAGTCTCTAAGTGCAGATGCTCTTGACCTTGGGTGGTTAGGGGCTGAGTTCAGACATTTGGATTTGCATCAGGTAAGGAATAAAGAGAGAGAGCTTAGCTCCAAGAGCCATTTCCAGGCTGGGCAGACACTGAGCATCCCAACTTGCTTTTGTCTTAACGTAGAATGTCTGCCTGCTAGGTTTACCTTGAAACCTCGTCTCAGATCAGCCAAGCTAATGGATGAGGCTCACCAGATGATAGAAAAACTAATGGGGCACTTGTTCGACACACTCCATCAGCAGACTGCTCAGCTTCCTCTGTGATAGCGGCCAAGTCAGTCCCACCCTGCCGATCACAGTGGAAGGGGAGAGGGCAACTGGTAAATTGAAGCCATTAATGGAATAACTGAGGAAGGACAGATGAAGGGGAGAGTGAGAACAAGAGCTTGTAGACGCATTATCTGACCATGGATTTTTAACTCTGGGGGAAGGTAAAGAGCTACATGCATCGAGACAGGTCTGAGTTTTGCTGTTTGAGACAATAGTGGAAACGTAGTGTGTGGGGATAGGGGAGGCCCACGTAGCTCTGCCTTAAAGATTCACGACACATTTGGGAGAAGGTGAATTCTCAGATTATAATGTTACTGTTTGTTTCTCTCCCGTGTTCTTTTTGTTCCCACAATAATGCTGTTTACTAAGGAGGGAAGAAGAGGAAGCATGGAAAATTTTAAGTAGAGGTTACTTTCAAGTATCCATTCTAAGCTTTAGTATAGCCAGCATGCACTTGTGTGCCTCCATAAATGCACACGTAGGTACACACACACCCTTTGTACCTCTCTCTAGCCCTGTATAAAAAAATTTTTTTTAATATTTATTTTTTTTTGAAGGAGAGAGAGACAGAACATGAGCAGGGCAGAGAGAGAGGGAGACACAGAATCCCAAGCAGCTCCAGGCTCTGAGCTGTCAGCACAGAGTCCGACATGGGGCTCAAACCACAAACCGTGAGATCATGACATGAGCCGAAGTCGGATGCTCAATCAACTGAGCCACTCAGGCACCCCTAGCCTGTATTAATTAGGATCTTTTGATTGCATTGAATAAACCCAACTCAAAGTGACTTTAGTAATAAGGATATGTATCAGTAGGGAGACCATATCATTTATCATTCAAGCCAGGAAGCTGTTGTTCAGGACAAATGCTAAAGCAGACAGTACACTGCCACAAATGTAAACTGACACCGTTCCAGGAAAACCAGGACTGTTATGGACCGAATGTTTGTGTCTGCCCCAACCAATTCATAGGTTGAAGTTTAATCCCCAATGTGATGGTATTTGGAGGTAGGGCTTTGAGGGGGTACTTGGGTCATGAGGGTGGAGCCCTTATGAATAGGATTGGTGCCCCTCTAGGAAGAGGCCAGAGGGCTAGCTAACCCATGTGAGGGTACAAGGAGAAGGCAGCCTTCTGAGACCTGGCAGAATAGGTTTCTCACCAGAACCTGATCCTGCTGGCTCTCTGATCTCAAACTTCCAGCCTCTAGAACTGTGAGTAATGAATTTTTACTGTTTAAGCCACTTGGTCTATGGCAATTTATTCTTTGTCTGACAAAGACAAGGTTGTGTGAGCACCAGAATTATCCCACATATCAAGATATCTCTAGACAGGACAGCTCTAGAGTCAATTTCAAGGATCAAAGACACTGAGGCTCTCAAAGTGTCAGTGGCTAGCTTCTGCCCTTATACTTTTCTCAGGGAGCTGCGAGGTGGCTGCAACAGCCCTAAGCATCAAAACATCAGCATTTGCCAAGGCACTGACTTTGTAAGAGCAAGGAATGCATTTCCCAGAGCCCCCAGCAGTCTTTCCATCATGTCCATTGGTTAGAAACATGTCACATGTCCGTGCTCCAGCCAATCACTGAAGGGGTGATGGGATTGTTATGGTTCTTTTTGCCTACTCAAGGCTTACCCCTCCCTTGGATCTGAGAGGGGAACAGTCCAACTTCAAGCACTTTGCTGTTAGGAGATTGAATAAAATCAGAGCTTTATTGGGAAGGAGAAGGAGGCCGAGTTGTTGTTGGGTAGGCAGTCAAGGGGGCCTGCCACTCCACTCTGGCAAGATCTCCTATGTGGGATCAGTTGAGAAGTAGAGGAGGGAGACAGACCTAGGGGATCAATGGAATGCATAAGCCATTTGTAAATAACCAAGGTGCTGCAGTGTCTGTTCATAGAATGATTTAGTGTACAAAGAGCCTTCATTTTTTTCATCTCCCTCACTCTCCACCACAAGCTACTGAGATTGGCAGCACAGATAGTAGGGCCTTCCTTTCTCAGAAGCATCCAGGGTCCAGAGGCTGAAGGTGTCAATAGCTGTATCCAGTGGGGAGGAAAACTGGGGCTCAGAGTAGTTAGTAACTTGCTATCGATCCCAGAACTACTCCCTGTCTGGGAAAGGATTAGAGCTCAGTACTATCTGATTCCACTGTCCATTATCATACTATGCTATGCTGATCTCAAAAGTCAAAGCAGTTTTCTTTGGTGAAGAGTAAAGGATAAAGGAGGGACATTAGGACAGACATCATTTATAATGGGATGGGAAGATGAGATTGGTTGGAGTTGGGTGCCGCCTCTGGAACTCGGTGTATTTTCTCTCCCATGTAAGACAGGACACTGGAATATAAGTGCTAGAGAATGATATTATTAGAGGGACAACTTGAATCTAATGAAGGAAATCTCAGTTCTTTCAAAAATACCCTCTCTTGGACGGCACCATGCCTGTGGGTGACCCACTATCTCTCTTTCTCTTCTTCTATGCCCTACCGCCTCTACATTTCTCTTCTAATTAAGACTACTCAGGACCCATTTCTAACAAGGGGCTGATGTGAGTGCTTCTTGATGAATTCATTTTCAACATGTCATGAGTCAGGAGGAAGCTGGGAACAGAGCAGCTCAGACATGAGCAGTCCTGGCTAATTAGGTTCCTGGCTGCCTTCTTCCTGTACCACCACCCTACCAGTCTGCCGCCCCGTCACGCCCTCTGTTGGATTTCATCCTGTTGGTTGTTTCAGTTAATTTGCAGATCTCACACAGAACTGCACCATCTCCACATTTATGAAAGATTTCTCCCCTGGGGCTGATACTGTCTAAAATAATTAGCAAATCCATCATCCCCTGGGGGTGTCTCTTCAATGGGTGACCTTGTAGTGGTCAGGGAGGGTGGACTCTGTGAAAGGTACATTTGTCAATGTGTGGGGCACTTTTGATTGACAAAATGACTGGAGGAGGGGTGTTAGCATCTAGTTGAGGGGACCAAAAATGCAGAGTCAGTCCTACACAATGAAGAATTCTCCCCAATATGCCGATAGAGACTCATTGAAAAGGATTGCAAAGTACAGAGCAAGAGAGATTTTTAGCTTCAATTGCTCTCCTTAAAGAGGCTCCTGATGTAGGTATGGGGGTGAGAGAAAGGGAGTTCTACTCTCTATCTGAAGGTGCTTTGGGCACTCTTGGCTTGTTCTGTTTCTGGTTCATCTCTGGGCCTCCAGGACCCTACACAATGCCAAGCACATAATAGATGCTGAGTCATGCAACGTTGATCTGATTTGTTTAAGTACAGGATGTTTCCTGGCTTCAGTGAATTTTAACTGAATGTCCACTGCATCGTTAGGAAGATGGAAATCATATTAGATATTTTAACAGAGAGTTTAATATGGGGAATTGGATAGACAGCTTATTAGGGATGAAAAAGCAAAAGCAGAACAATGAGATAGTTCCGGTAAAATAACTGAAGGAAGTAGCTACTTCCCCCACAGTTGGGAGGAGAAAGTAGCCCATGGATCTGGGGCTTAGACCTCTGGTAAGAGGACACTGCTGGTTGCTGCTGGTCCTCGTGAAAGACTGAAGGATGATTTGGGGAGTTCTGAAAGCAACCGGAGCCTAGAACCACTTGCCAATGTGGGGTGGGGTTGGAGAAAGGGGGTTGGGAAGTATTGCTTTGCTGGGGAGGTGCTTAAAGGGACAGGACAAGAACAGGAAGAAGGACCAAGTCCCTTCTCCCTCCTCCAGGCTTCCTGTCTCCCCCTGTTGTTGGAACTGATAAAGAAATCTGTCTGGCAAAGGAGAAAAGTAGTTTCCAGGTATAACAGCAGCAGCAACACAAGGTAGAATACTGAAGGGTCAGTAGAGAGCTGAGAGACAAGAGCTGAAAAGTCGCAGGCCTGTTTCACACCAGATTCCATGGGGTCTTTGAAACCCAGAGGTGAGCAAGACAGACAGTCCAGTGTTTACAGCCCTCGGGCATTACACGAATAATTACCCGCATGGTTAGTTACCATCACAACATGTATTTTTAAAGCACAAGTACAGGGCACAGAGGGGGCATATAATAGGGGACATGGACTTGCTTGGGGCTGAGATGCTTCTCCTGAGGAAGAGTCACTTAAGATGTAGACTGAGAGGTGAAAAGGAGAACTTAGCAAAGTGAAAGGCAGGAGTGGAGGAACCAGCAGGAGCAAAGGCTGGGAGGCAAGAGGGACTTTGGGAACTGAAAGGAACTGAGCAGGTGAGGGGCACCAGTGTTGTTCAGGCACCATCACTGCCCAGGACCCCCTCCTTTCCCTTCCCCTCTCCTAGGCTTCCCTTCTCTCCCGCTCCCCTCCCCTGCTTCCCCTCCTCCCTCTCCCATCCCCTCCTCTTCCTCCATCCCCTTTCCTTGGTTTTCCTTCTCCTCCTGGAGGAGGTCTCCTTTCTAGCTCAGGGACAGCCACTGAACCCCTTCCTCCTGAACTCAACCTTGACCTCCTCTAGCGCTTAGTTCTGTATCAATTGGTGCTGCCTCCTGGCTTGCTGTCTCCTACTGTGCGGCCCGCGTGTTAATAAATGACTTTCTAGGTGTTACTCGCCACTTCTCCCAACTCGTCTTCTCTTTGCTGAGCTCAGAGCAGTTACTCAATAGGTGATTGATTTAACCTCACTTGTAATAAAAATTGCAAATTCAACTATCCTTGAAACGTCATTTTTCATCTCTCAAATTGAAAGATACGTAAAAAATGACAGCACTTAGTGAAGGTACAAATGCAAAGAAGCAGGCAGTCGGTACAGTGGTGTGGGAGGGTAAATTCACACGAATTTTATCGGAAGGAAATTGACAACATGCATCAAAAGCCATATATATATATATAAATGCCTCAGCAGCCTTCTATATATGCAAAGCTCCCACCCAACACTGAACTTATGGGAATCTGTTCTAAGGAAATCATCACAACTACGCTTGAAGATATAGCTCTGAAGATGTTCACAGCAGCATTTTTTATACTACTGAGCTAGCTAAATGTTTAACACAGTTAGGACTCAGTAAACAAAATGTGGCATGCACATATAATGGCTTTTGTTGGAGTCTTCAAAATGATGTTATAATGTTCAGAAAATATATTATGTATTTTTGAGTGAAATGAGAAACTTTTAGAATAATATCAAGTTATTTATTGAAAAAATATGTGTATAGATATGTGTATGTGCATATGTATACTATATGCACACAAACATGCACAAGAGATGTATTCGACATGTGTTATATACAGTACATATATGACATGCATGTGCACACATGATACACACATGTATATGAATATGAACATTAACATGTGTATAAGACCATATATTTAGGCCTGTATCTATATACACACGTGACCTGTATGTATCATGTCATGTGTCACATATATGTATATGTTACTGTATGTGCGAGTGTACTTATATGTATAGGTATATATATGTGTGTAGCACCTGGGAAGTAAATACCACAGTGGTTAGAGTGAATACTTCTTATTTTATTTTTATTTTTATTTTTAAAATAAAAGGGAGAGAGAGGGGGAGAGAGCATGAATTTGGGAGGGGCAGAGAGAGAGCAGGGGAGAGAGAGACTTAAGCAGATTCTACACTTAGTGCAGAGCCCGATGAGGAACCTGACCTGGGGCTTGATCCAATGACCATCGGATCATGACCTGACTCAAAACCAAGACATTTAACTGACAGAGCCACCCAGGCACCCGAGGGTGAATATTTCTTAGTGATGGGATTAAGGGTGGCTTTTCTTGTCTGTGTTTTGCTTATTTGCATTTTTTTCCAATTTCACACCATCTATGTGTATTGACTAAGAAGAAAGAAAAATGGCATTTTAATTTTAACAAAATAGATATTTGAGAAAATAGAACAAATCAGCCAACCATGGCCCTGCTGTATTTGGGGCTCAGGATTCTACCCTACTTTCATTTGTGAAGATTAATTTCACACCCATAGGAGGCGGGCACTCCTCGTCCACAGGATACTGAGCAATAACAAGACCCTCTTTTGCAGCTGAGAAATAGTTTGCAAGGTTGGCAAGAGGGCCCATCTCATAGTCTGTTGTAAGGTTCAAAACCTAGGTTAAGTGCCCGGGCCAGGGCCTGGCACAGCGTAGACTCTCAGAACATGTGAGTCCCTTTCTCCTTCCCTAGCAGTGACTCTGGGTTCCTGTCCGAGTCTAGGCATATTCTCATCTACTTTGTCTCCTTTCGTATCAGGCGTCCTTGAAGCTTTTAGTGGCCACTCTTGATATCTCTGTATTGCTGAGAGTCTGGGAGCACAGAACTGCCCAAATCTTTGCAACACCTCTGGAGTCTTCACCCTGGATCTCTAGGTTGTGTAATTGATGGGAACTGAAAACCTTCATCAATTCATTGTTAACCTCCTCTGTGCCGGGACCTGTGTGGGGCCCTCATGTGCAAGCAGGGACGTGCCTGAGGCACTAAGCTTTTGAGGCAGAGAGGCTGTCTGCCTTGCTTCTTGCTCTCTCCCCACTTTCTAGAACAGAGCCTAGTATGTAGGAGGAGTTCACAATATTTTTAATAAAAACAATGGGGGCCAAAGAAGGAGGAAGGGGCAAAGGAGAAAAGCTAAGAAGCGTCAGACGAGTGGATTTTCTGAATTGCGCACGAACAGAAAGTGCCTGGTAAGTGTGCACAGCTGAGCGTCCTCCGCGCCACGCATTCTCATGCATGGCTGAACCCTCAGAAGACAGCTTCTAACTCTGGATGGCTCTGTACTGGGACCAGTATTCCCACTGTGTGGGTAGACTGAAAACAACAACGACAACAATAGTTTCGCTCTGACAAGAGAGGCTAGTGATTCCCCAGAAACTCAGACAGAACTGAATCCAAATTCTCATTCAGCAACTTGTCAGTTTCACCTTTTTCTAGAGTAGCCCTTGAATTTTCCGGAGCCTTTGATCCCTTGTACAAAGGGGAGGACTGTGTCTTCCTCAGTGGGCCCGCTATGACATTGAACGCGATGATGTGGATGTGGATGAAGAGTGAAGCTTCCACCTTTGTGGGGTTTTTTGGTCCCTGAAATATTCATGATCACCTTTTATCCTAGACTCTCTTTAGACCAGGACTTCATCTCCATGGTCCTAAAGGAAAAAAGGAATTCAGTGACATCTGCTGCTTTGGAGGTCTAGAAGGCTAAGGTCTTGACAGAAACCAAAGTTTGGGAAGATTTCCTAGGGAGCCATTTATCCCCAAACTCCCCAAACTCTAGACTGTTGGAAGGGAGGAGAGTTAAACACTGATACCCATGTGGGGCTCTGAGCAGTGCCTCCCCGAGGGTGAAGCTCTGGAGGGGTGAGCAGGACTCCACTTTCGGTTTTGGATTCTGTGGGTGTCTCATTGCCCTGCTGAAACCTGACTGTCTGGGTCCCCCTTCTTGATGGTTGCATGACCTTACACAGGGGGCTTACACTTTTGGACTTTAGTTTCAACGTCTATGATAGGGGGACAGTAGTGGAGCTTACCATGCTCAGCTGTGATGTGAGTGATGAAGCACATCTTATCGAGTCCTTAGGACAGTGCCTGAGAAGGACTCGATATGTTGTGAGAGGAAGGGGGGAGGGAGGAAGGAAGGAAGGAAGAAGGAGGGAAGGAAGGAAGGAAAGAAGAAGAGAGGGGGGAAAGGAAAGAAGGAAGGGAGGGAAGGAGAAAGGAAGGGAGAGAAGGAAAGAAAGAAGGAAGGAAAGGGAGGAGAAGGAAGGAGGAAGGAAGGGAGGGAGGGAAGAAGAGAGAAAGGAAGGAGGGAGGAAGGGAGGGAGGGAAGAAGAGAGAAAGGAAGGAGGGAGGAAGGAAAGGAGGGAGGAAGGGAAAGGGGAAGGAAGGAGGAAGGAGGGAGGAAGGAAGGGAGGGAGGAAGGGAGAGGGGAAGGGAGGAGGAAGGGAGGGTAAGAGGAAGGAAGGGAGAAGGAGGACGGAGGGAGGGAGATCGCGGGTCTCACGGAGGTGGTGGAGAGCACCGTGGCATCGTGGTGTGCTGGCTGGACAGAGCATAGACATGGTGCGTGGTATGGCCAGGCAGGTGGAGTCCAGAGGCGTAGGCCCTTGCCAGTGGCCTTGGAGTGTCACGGCCCCTGGCCTCCTAAGTGGGACTTGGAGATTGGGAGGAAGGGAGGGAGAGAACAAGACAGCAGTTTTGCAAGGCTTCCTTTGGCCTGGACACAGGTACTGCAGCAAAGGACGTGACAGCCAGATGAGATGTGTCCCATCCCAGGGGGCAGCCAGTGTGGAGGGTGACAGTGTCATGGGTTACCTCTCAGTGCCTCGAGGGCAAAGACATGAAAATACAGAGCTGGTCACCCCTGCCCACTGACGGCTTGGGGACATTTGCACACCCCCTGGAACTTGACATCTTCCCAACTGAGAGGAAAGGAGTGAGAACATCTAAAATCTGACTTGGTTAAACCTGAAATCAATAAGAAAAATAAAAATCACTGAAATGACTGTGGTATATAGCTGGAAGTGACAAGATTAAATGTTCTGCTTCAGAGAGTTTGAGGGGCTCAGGACAGAAATTAAGTTCAGTGGGAGATTGCATCCACATCCACACGCACAGAAGTTAACATGTTCTCACTCCTGAGAAGATGCTAGGAATTCAGTCGCCACATTTGCAAAGGGTTTGGTGCCTGGTCCGTGCTCCACAAATGGGAATAAATCCATAAGTCCTAATGTAAAACAGTGTGCCCATGGCCATGGCCGGCGTGTCCCGTTGACAGAAGGGATGGGGCTGAGAATCAGACTCGGTTCTCTCCCTCCTCCCCCCTGACCTGTCCCATTAGTGGCCTGTGCCTCCTCCTTGCCAAGTGTTGAGAGCGGAGCACAGAAAAGGCAGTGGACTCTGAGCACATGCCATTCCATAAACACTTCCAGTGGGAAGAGAGATTTATGGTGTTATAAATGCCAGCGGCAGGCCGAGTTTGTGTTAATAGCCTTATTACTTACATTGCTGTACAATCCAGATCTCCATACTGTTTAATAGCTACAGTTCTGCTCAGCAGCATTAATTCAATAAATTGAGGCCTCTTGACATAAATCTTAAAGCCCCTGGAACCTGATTAGGAAATCCCTCCTGATGGGTTAGAGATGGACAGATGGAGTCTGTGGGAAGAGTCTCACGACACAGCTCTCTCCTGGGCCGTCACTGTGGATTGTTTCCTGTCTGTGATCTCTATGGGCTCAGCCTTGACCTTGAACATGGAGTGGCTGAGAGGGATTGCTGACCACCCATGGGAGGTTAACTCAGAGCCCTCGTTAGCACCCCCGCAGTGCCTTTGTTCTAATTAGAAAAAGATGCCCCCTTCAGGTGGCTGCAGCCTCACAGGTTTGTGGCCTGGCAGGGAAGTGGTGCCTCTATGCTGATCAGAAAAAGGCCAGAGGAGGGACGCCTGGATGGCTCAGTGGCTGGGCCTCTGACTCTGGCTCAGGTCATGATCTCACAGTTGGTGAGTTCGAGCCCTGTGTTGGGCTCTGTGCTGACAGCTCAGAACCTCCAGCCTGCTTCAGATTGTCTCCCTCTCTCTCTGCCCTTCCCTTGCTCGTGCTCTGTCTCTCTCTCAAAAATAAATAAAACATAAAAATAAAAAGGCCAGGGGAGCTGCAGGCCGTATTCCATGCCTACCTGCACCCGCAGCAGTACCCCCTCGTACCAAAGAGCGCACACAAGGTAGCCTGGGTGAACTTATAAAATTCAATGACATCAAAAAGAAGCAAGAGCCTATAATGGAAAGACCTAGAAATTAGAAAGTTAAAGACCAGCAGAACTACATAATTTGTTATCAGGCACCTATATATATGAAAACATGAAAAAACTCACTGGAATGATTAGTCCAACATTTAGTGTCATGGTCAGCTTTAGGAGATGGGAGGGGAAGGAGCACATGGTTAGATGAAAATATTGCTAATAACTTTTAGGTTCTTGGTTTGGGTGGTGAGTTCATGGTGCTCATTATATCATGTAACAAATAATAAATAAAAGGGGAATCATTAGTGGTGATTAATCTGATTCTGTGTACCTGAGGAGGAGGCAGGCACAATAGAGAGACTGGAGACTAGACCTGGTATTGTCCCCGTTTCTCTGTCTGCCGCTCTTACCCGTAAGGACAAGCCATCCACACTGGCACCGTTGTCCTGTGTAGTCCTCATAACCACCCTACACACTGGCAGAGTCCTGGGCTCGAATCCCAACTCAACCACTCAAAAGCTATGTGATCCTGGGTAAGTTACCGAATTACTTTGTGCTTAATTTCCTCATCTGTGAATTTTTTCCCCCAAATAACTGAACTGCAAAGATCAAAACGAAACAAAGTTAGGGTGAGTTTTGGGCATAAATATAGGCAACTGAAATAAACACCAGTGGATAGTGAGGAGAAGCTAGCTACTTTGTAGGCTGTAAGGATTAAACGAGATATTGCATTTGGACCTGTGTTTGACACATTGTAAGTATTCAGTAAATGTTAGCATCAGAATGTCATTATGCCCATTTTACAGATAAGGAGGAAGGACGCTTTGAAAGGTTAAGTAACTTCCTTAAGACTGCACAGCTGGCACCAAAAGGCCATTTCTTTCTTCCCTTTATATCCGGTCTACTCTCTTTTCCTTTCTTTCGAGCTCATATACAAATTACCTGATTATTGAATGTGAGCCAGGAAATGGTGCTGAGTCCTGAGGTGCAGAAATGAGAAGATAATGTGCATAATCCTTGCCCTTAAGGATCCTTCAGGCTGAGGTTTGGGTTTGGTGAGGGTCTGAGGGGCACATCGAGGACATGGGATCCCCTAAGAGCCAGTGGAGGAGTGGCCTGTCCTGGAGGCACTGACCACCTTGACCTCTTCACTGTCAGCTCTCCTTATCCTGGGGCAAATATGTCCTTGCTTGACCTCATGACTCAGCATATGGTGGGGGAAGAATGGGGTTCCAAAAGCCCCGAAGGAGAAAAGAGCTCAGTCTCCTACCACATGTGCGTGGTGTGCAGGCAGGAGCGGGGACGTGGTCTCCCGGGTGTTTGAAGCCAGGTGTACTGACAGCTCCAAGCAGCACACCCAGAACGGCAGACGTCCTCACTGGTTTCTTCAGTGAGGCACCACGCTAGTCCTCCGTGGGGGCCCCGAAGAAAACCAACAAGCCTTTCATGGAGAGAGAAGGGTGGCTGGACCTTATGGTCAGAGTTCCCTGGGCTTCATCGTCTTCTGAAGGGTCTCTCCCCAAATACCGCTGTCAGCAGGGACATGGGGCTTCTCAGCAGAGGGGCTGGGAGCCGACCAGAACTTGTCCCCGTGCAGCCTGGCCAGAGACTTAAAGTCACTTTTTCTTTCTTTCGTTTTCTTTCTTTCTTTCGTCTGTCCTTCTTCCTTCCTTCCTTCCTTCCTCTCTCCCTCTCCCTCTCTCTCTTTTCTTTTCTTTCTTTCTCTCTTTAATTTTTATTACTATTTTTAATGTTTATTTTTGAGACAGAGAGAGAGATAGAGAGAGAGAGAGAGAGAGAGAGAGAATAGTGGGGGAGGGGCGGAGAGAGACAGAGACACAGAATCCAAAGCAGGCTCCAAGGCCAAGCTGTTAGCACAGAGCCTGATGCAGGTCAACTCATGAACTGTGAGATTATGACCTGAGTCGAAGTTGGATACTTAACTGACTGAGCCACCAGGCTCCCCTAAATTTTTTTAATGTTTTATTTATTTTTGAGAGAGAGAGGAGAGAGAGAGAGAGGAGAGAGAGAGCAAGCTGGGGAGGGTTAGAGAGTGAGGGAGACACAGAATCTGAAGACAGGCTCCAGGCTCTAAGCTAGTTGTCAGCACAGAGCCCGACCCGGGGCTCAAACCCACGAACCCTGAGACCATGACCTGAACTGAGGTCAGAGGCTTAACCGACAGCCACCCAGACACCCTTAGAGTCACTTCACCTCTCTGAGTCTCATTGGTCCCTTCTTTAAAATGGAGATAACAAAAGAACCTCATCACGGTGTAGTTCAGGACAGTGAGTGAGCTCATGCTGTGGTATGCTAAATAAAGTCCCCCAAAGATACTCACACCCTCCTCCCCAGAATCTCTGATTGTCACTTTATATGGCAAAAGGGACTCTGCAGATGTGATTGAATTAAGGATCTCCTGAGGTGGGGAGATGATCTTGGCTTATCTGGGTGAATCTAATCATAATCACAAGTGACTTTAAAAAGGGGAGGCAGTAGGCGCCCTGAGTACAGCAGAGGCAGGAGGGATGGAATGAGGGGAGAAAGAGGTTGCAGTGCTGTGAGGAGGGGCCTGGGATGCAGCTGGTCCCGGGAGCTACAAGAGCAGCAAGGAAGAGGATTCTCCCCTGGAGCCTCCAGACAGAACCGGAATTGCTGACACGTTGAGTTGAGCACCGTGAGACTGGCTTGGGTTTCTGGCCTCCAGGACTGGAAGAGAAGATATCTGCATTGTTTTAAGATACCAAATTTGTGGTAATTTGTTACAACTGCCCTGGGAAACTTTTACAGGTGGTTGGCACACTTCCAGGCATGCATTTAACATGCAAAGAATGGTTATGGATTTATTGTAATTTTAAAATTTAATTTTAATGTTTATTATTTTTGAGAGAGAGAACAAAGTTGAGAGAGGACAGAGGATCCAAAGGAGGCTCTGTGCTGACACAAGCAACCCGGATGTGGGGCTTGAACTCATGAACTGTGAGATCATGACCTGAGCCGAAGTTGGATGCTCAACTGACTGAGCCACCCAGGTGCCCCTATTGTAATTTATTAAAGATAAAGGCACCCAAAGCTCCCTTATTTAAAAAAAAATGTCCAGGTTATCCAAAGAAGCCAGTGATTGAGTAAATATGGGGAAGGGAGGAGAGAAAACCTGGTAAATAGTTCTAGTCACCTCTTGCCACGTGGAAACTCACCCTTCCCTGCAACCGTGACGGGTGACTTGGCTTTATTAAGGGAGGTTGTGGATCTGCTTAGAGTATCCCTATCTTGATTGCTTGTATTACTAACAAATACTTCATGAGCATCTACCAGCGGCCAGGTCCTGGAGAGCTAAACAAGACACAGCTTACCTCTTTTCCTCCTGATGCTGATATATGTGCAGATGGTGGAGGTGGAGGGGGGCGGGAAAGCAAGCAACCACTAAGTTAATAAAGTAGATGCCATGACAGAAGAAACTGGGAGGTGCTGTGGGAGCTAACAGGAGGGGCATTTTATCAGTTATCCATTGCTATATTACAAAGCATTCCAAGAGACAAGGGCTTAAAACAAGTAGTTTATGAATAACAACTATGTGGGCTAGGAATTCAGGCAAGGCTCAGTAGGATGCTTGTTGCTATTCCATGTGGCCTTGGCTTGGGCAACCGGAGGATCCTAGATGCCCTGTCATGTTTACAGTCTTCAGGGGGAAGGCTTGACTACCTCAGGACTTGCTGGAGTGGCTGAGCCATTCTTCTGGTGTTGGTTCTCACTCATAGTTTGGGACCCTAGTTTTCCTCCCCATGGTGTCTCTCTCTCCTGGACTTCTGAATGAAAGCAGAAGTGGCTTTGTAGCATCTTAAGGTCTAGAATCTAAAGCTCTAGAAAGTCACTTATGATGCACTCCATTGGTTAAAGCAAGTCAACAGCCAGCCTGACTCAAAGAGTGGGGAAACGTTACATCTCATGTTGGGAAGAGCACTGTGGTCACGTGGGTGATGGAGGAATTGTCAGTGCCATTTTTGCACAATCTGCCACAGGCATCTCATCCAGTCTTGAGGGGTGGTGGTCAGGGAAGGGTTCCTGGAATAGGCAACATCTAACTGGACACCTACAGTTTAAGTAGGAGTAGACTAGAGATCGTGGAATATTGAGCACAGAGGAACAGCATGTGTGAAGGCCCAGAGGCAAAAGGGAGCATGGAACTTTCAGAGATTGAAGTTCAGTAAGGAAGGTAATGGGTGTGGTAAGAAATGAGGCTAGAGACCTGGGCAGGGGCAGCTAATGGAGGGCCTTGTAGGCATAGTGCTTTATCTCCTGGACAGTGAAGTGCAGTTGGAGGAGTTTGAACATGAGGAGTGACAGGACCTGAATTAAGTTTTAAGAAGGTCCAGAATTCTGGCTGTTCTAAGGAGAATAGATTGTAGGAAGCCAGAGTGGATGTTCAGAGATCAGTAAGAAGGCTGTAGAGTTATCCAAGCAAGAGATAGTGGTAGTGATAGTGGGGATGGCGGGACAGAGCTGGGACATCCATCCAGAGCCCCTTGGCTCAAAGTAAAGGGAGTTGCCTTCTCCTTTATACTCTGGTCTAATCAGTTCCCACATGCACTAAAACTTCCTCCTACTCTCCTCTCCTCTCCTCTCCTCTCCTCTCCTCTCTTCTCTCTTCTCTCCTCCTTCCCTGGGCAACCACCCATCCTCCCCACCCTCCCCACCCCATGGCTGGGTGGTTCCAACCAACAATCTATTAATTAGTCTCCTTGTATTCTGGGTCTCCCCCTTCTAATCCATCTTGCATACTGTCACTAAAGTGAGTGCTGTAAAATACGGCTTTACATCACATCAGCTCTCTTGGGAAAACAACAGAACCACGGCAGGGCTCCTGATCCTTATAGGAGAAAATAACAAGTCTTTTATGTGGCATTACAAGCATTCCTCAGTGGGGTCTTCTAAACTGTATCCCCCCACTGCTGTTCAATGGTCTGGCACCTGCCAGATATAAAAAATTGCCGGTGGTTAGGGAATTCTTCCATGTCAGTGACAACAGTGACAGTCATGAGGTATGGCCGTAGTTATCAAAATTCATTGTTTGCCTTTTGACTTGGGGAGGTGCATGGGGAGGCGTGCTGTTCAGACCCCCTTGGAGGGAGGACGTGCCGCCCTGCTGTGGGAGTGTGGTCAGCAGATGGCTTCCAACACTCAGCTCCTTTGACAGCTGCAGAGAGCTCCCTCACCCAAGGTCACGGCTTTCTGGAGCAGTCAACATCCAGTAACTGAGCAAGACAGGGTAGGAGACTTAGCTGTTTGGGCTCCATCATTCTCTGCCTGGTTGAGTGGCTTTGTTGGGCTGCATTGCAGTTTAGGCTGTTTTGTTTGCCTGATCCTGCTTCTTCTTCCTTTCAATATTTTTTGGACAACTTTACTGAAATATAATGTACACTCCACATAATTTGCCCACTTAACGCGAACAGCTAATTTTTAGTGTATTCACAGAATTGTGAATCGCAATTTTAGACAATTCCCACCAGCCCAAGGAAAACTCCTACCCACTGGCATTCATCCTTCATTCCCACCCGCACCAACCTTCCAGCCCGAGGCAAGCGCAAATATTCTTTTCATTTCTAAAGTGTCCTGGACACTTCAGATAAATGGAATCATTCAGTCCTTTGTGTCTGATTTACTTTGTTTAGCGTATGGGTTTCAGTGTTTATTCCTAGCATAGCATGTGTCAGTAGTCCATTCCTTTTCATTGTCAAACACTGTGCCGTTGGGTGGTTGTGCCTTTGATTCACCCATTCATCAGTTGATGGGCACTTGGATTTGTTTCTACTTTTTCAGCTATTATTAAGAAGGTCGCTGTGATTAGGCACATACAAGTTTTTGTGTGGACATATGTTCCTAACAAACCCTTTGCAACCCAAACTATCTCAGTGTCTCTTCTAAAAAATCCAGCCTGGGACACTGGGCAGTCTCCCCTTCAGGAATTCATCCTCCTGACTCACTTGCCTGATACAGGGTAACATGTGTGCAGCGTGATGTACAGCACCCTTATTTGTTTCTTCAAAATGTTGGAAACAACAGGACTAAAAGATGATTAGCTCTGAGTGATCAGAGAAATTAAGTGACCTGTTAGGTAACACAGCAAGTGCGTGTTGGGTGTAGGGTTTGAACCCAAGCCCTTGACCCCATAGCGTGTCCTTCCTTGCCGACTGGATTCTATGTGGATTTTGTACACAAACTGGCTGCCCTCAGTCTAGAAATAGCTCGCCCATGTATGTGTTTAGTTTGGACTGTACAAGTGTGAAGGGTTTTAAAAAATCTGGAGATTGGACATGAAAATACAGGTCAGGAGTTTCTTTTTCAGAAACAGAAGGGTGCATTCCGCCAGCATTTGACTTGTCCGTCAACAGGGCAAGGCTGGCTGATGGTGAGATGTGTCTGTGTGTTTTATGCGGGACTCCCGGTTCCCACGTCTCCCTTGTGTGCACAACCAACACATTTCACTCACTTCAGTTCTCTGCCTGGCTTCTGTACACATTGAAGTTTGAGACCCTTGCAATTTCAGGGATTCACTCATTTTTGGGTAGGCATCATTCTAGAGGTCATCTCTGGCTGGTGACCTCGTCTTCATGCTAGGGAAACCCAGCTCCTAAGCTTTTCCTTTGCCAATTTTCTTTTCTTTTCTTTTTTTTTTCTCAGAGATGGGGAAGGGAAGAGGGGGAGAGAAAGAGAGGGAGAGGGAGGTGGTGTTTTAGTTAGCTTGGGCTTCCATAAAAAACACTATAGACTGGATGGCTTAAACAACAGAAATTTGTTTCGTCGTGGTTTCAGAGGCAGGAAGTCCAAGATCAAGGTTCTGGCAGGGTTTTGTTCCTGGAGAGGGCTCACTTCTTGGCTTGCAGACAGTTGCCTTCCTGTTGTGCCTCTTCTTCTTATAAGGGCATCAGCCCAACAAATTAGGGCCTGACCCTTATGATCTTTATCATCTTTTAACTGGTTCTGTCTCCAAATACAGTCATGTTGGGGATTAGGGCTTCATCATATAAATTTTGGGAGGTACACAAACATTCAATCCATACCAGACAGATTGTCCTTTTGGTTCCTATGGCAAAACTGTGTCTAGTACCAGATGATTCCTGCAGTCCAGTGAATTTATTGCCTATGGATTCTGGAACACCCTGACATTCTTCCTTGTAACAACTCCCTTGTTCTTAAGGTAGTAGCTTCAGTGGGCTCCTATAACTTGCTACCAAGGCTGACAACAAGTACTATGAGTGACAGGCACTAATGCATGGTGGTTATAAGCAAGGATTTAGGAGTCAGTTGGCTTCTGCCACTGAGTTGTTTCCTACCCACAGGCAGTGACATAGTCTTTGGGATCCTCAGTCATCTTATTTGTAAAGTGGGGGTGAAATAGTCCCTAATGGGGTGGGTTATTATGAGGATTTAATGACATGATGTATGTAACGTCTCAGCAGAGTCCATAGCTCATAGTACATAGTAAGTACTAAATAGATGGTTGCTCTTCTAATCATGATAGTTATTCTTCTTCTTCTTCAGTGGGCCAGCTGAGCCAGATAATTCCCAAGATTTCTGTTAGTATTGATGTTCTCATCACTCGGTTTTAACGTAGCTTCAGAATGGGGTTTTCAGAGTGTCTACCATGCTCCCCAAAGGTACTTTCTTCTGGTTGGAAGGGTTCAGGGCTTCCCTTCATGTTCCTAGAAGGGTTTGTGACCAACTCCCCCAAGCAGTTATGGGCCACTCTTCTAGAATGTAAGGATTCCACTTGTGTCAGTGACCCGAGAAAGCAGAAGCGGACCCTCCTGAGGATTAGGACTAAGACAGATTTTAGTTCAAAGCCTTAACGTAATTTCCGAAAGCTCAGTAACATGGTCCGTAGTGAACTTTATCAAAACAATTTAGCAGGGACATAGCTATCTCCCCAGAGCATACAGCCCCACGGGGAAATAAAAGTTTGATGGGAGCCGTGAGGACTCTGGTGCCCTTGCGAAAGGTCAGCCTGGCATGCTAACAAGCCTTGAGTGTGAGTGAATGAGTGGGCTGCCTGGAACATTCCAGAATGAGGCCACAGGCTGGACCCCTTGTTAAGGTTCACATGGGATGTCAGGGACAGTTGCTGCAACTCTGAGCCTGTAAATTATAGACAGAGGGTATTGTGGGTGTAGCATGTCTGCTGGGTGAGTGGATGAGAAGCTCCAGGAAAACTTGTGAGTCTAATGCAGTAGAACATCTGTAGACGTTCGCCTTTCCTTGTTGCTCTAATGTGTTTTTGAGAATGCGGCTTCCCCCATAGCCCTCAGCTGCTGGCTGTTGTTCTTGCACATGCCTCCTACTCCTCGAGGGAGGTAGGCATGCTGCTTGCTCATACTTGCTACTTCCCATCCTTCCCCCCCACGCCCTGCCCACTTTCTAGATCTCCTGTCATCTCTCCTTCACCCACTACCCCACCTTGTTATAATTCACCGCTTGATGATTTAATGGCCTACTCACCATCAATACTTGGATGTCTAGTTAGCAATTCAAATTTACCAGGTTCAAAACTGAACTTCTGGGGCACATGGAGGGCTCAGTCGGGTAACGCCTGACTCTTGATCTTGGCTCAGGTCACGATCTCATGGTTTGTGGTTTCAAGCTCCAGATGGGGCTCTGTGCTGACATTGCAGAGCCTGCTTGGGATTCTCTCTCCCCCCCGCCCCCCCGTTCTCTCTGACCCTCCCCTGCTCATTTGCTCTCTCTCTAAAAAGATAAAAATAAATATTAAAAAAACCCTTCTGATCTTTATCTTCTGCCCACCTCCCTCAGTGTAGTCCATGTCCAATTAATGGCATTCTCCATCTTGCAGTGACTCAGAAGAAAGCCTCAAACCCTGTCCTTCCATGCCCCACAGCAAACTCTATAAATTTCATCTTGATACAAATGGAATACTACACTGCAATAAAAAAGAACACAGGATGAATATGTTCAGCACTATAGATGAACCTCACAGATATAATGACAGGTGAGAGAAGCCCAGTGTGAAAAAGTTCCATCTGCATGAGGTTCAAAAGCACCTATACCTACAGAAGTCAAAATATAAAAGGATTTTGAAGAATCTAAGACCATCCAAATGTATAAACATCAAAATGGTTACTTTTATGCAGGCATTGTCTTAGAATGGGTAACAAGGTAGCCTTCTGGGATGCTGAGCGTTTTATGTAAGGTACTCTGCCTGGTTGGCCTATGGGTGAATACAAATGTAAAATTTCATTAGCTGTATGCAGAAGCTTTACATATTTTACTGTATCTATGTCATACTCCAAAAAGAAATTAAAGATTATGTATATATTCAGAATCTAGGCTTAGCCCTTAGACCTTCCAGGTCTCTTTCCTATTGCAGTGACTTGAAGAAGGATTCTTTTATTTTGTTCATCCTCCACATTCAAAACATAAGTCTAATCAACTCTACTGTCAGAAACGTCTAGAATGTGTTCCCTTTGTTCAGCGTCCACTTCTAACTCTCCAGTGCAAGTCATGATCACCTGTCACTGAACAATGAAGTAGCTTTGTTCCTTTTGATGACTGCCTTGTAGTCCTCAAATACTGTATGCCGTGTGCTGAATGGTGGCCCAAAGATATGTGTATGTCTTAATGCTGGAACCTTCTCTTATTCTGCCTCGGCTGCCATAACAAAACACCACAGATGAGTGGCGTAAGCAACAGGAATTTATTTCTCATGGTTCTCAAAGCTAGGAAGTCCAAAATCAAGGTGCCAGCAAGGTAGGTTTCTTTCGGGGGGCTCTCCCTTGGTTCTGGGTGGCCGTTTATTTGCTGGCTGCTCACGTGATCTCTCCTCGATGTGCACTTGCAAGGGAGAGTGGGCAAGCTTTCCGTTGTGACCCCGCTAAGGGTACCATCCTCCCACGAGGGCTCCACCGCATTTGGCACTAATTACCTCTCAAAGGCCCCTCCTGCAAATACTGTCACATGCTGAGGGTGGCTAGGGTTTTGACATATGGATTTGTGGGGTCAGGGGCGTAACATGCAGCCCATAACAAACCTGTAAATGTTCCCTTATTTGGAAAAAGGGACTTGTAGATGTGGTTAAATTAAGGATCTTGAGATGTAGCGAGCATCCTTGGGCCCTAAATGTAATCACATGTATCCTTGTAAGGGGGACGCAAAAGATTTTACACATAGACACATACGAGGAAGGCATGTATGGAGATGAAGCAGAGAGAGATGTGGCCACAAACCAAGAAACGCTGATGGCTACCAGAAACTGGAAGAGGCAGGGAATGGACCCTCCCTGAGAGCCTGCAGAGGGGAGTCTGGTCCAGTGGACACCTTCCTTTCAGACTTGTGGCCTCCAGCTGTGAGAGAGCAAATGCCTGTTGTTTTCAGGCACAACCAGGCATCCCGGTTGATGGTTACTGTAAAGTTTTCTCTGTTTCAAACAACATTGTAGTGAACATTCTTGCTCATCATCCTCTTCCAGGTGTGCAAACTTTTCTATTGGAGAAACTCCTGGAAATGGAATTACTGGGAATTAATGGGCATGAGAAGTTAAAGTTTTGGTAAGTGGAGGGGGCCTGGTCTTTTTAAAAAAGTTGCTCCTATGTTATACACTTTCGTGGACATATTGGTATTATTATTGTGTGCTCTTCTTACAGACTAGGAAACTAAGGCCTAGAGAGCTTAAATCTTTGCCCTAAGTTATTCATTTGGGAAATAGCTATGTTAGGCTATAAATCCTGTCTCTTTGACCTTTTGTTTAAGAGGATGAATGTAAATCGCTTAGCATCCTATTTGGTACTGACTCAATATTGACTGGATTTTTTTCAAGGGATGTTATGAAAGTAGTTTCATGCATGATGAAATCATTGGGTATTTGTTGAGCACTTACTATGGACAACACATAGGGCATGATGCTGGAGGTACATCCATGAATAAATCCAATATTATTCCTGTTTCCCTGGAGTTTATATTCCATCCGAGGAGACAGATTTTGGTCTAACACTCCAAATGTGATGAGTTTATGGGGGAGAAGCGCCATAGTAAGGGGGCATTTGGAGGGTAGGGAGCCTTGTCACCCCTCGTGCTTCATAGGTGAGGCAAGTTTGGCTCTCCCCACTGGCGTCTAGCAATCTTCAAACATCCACATTAAGTAGAGCAGTCCTGAGAAATGGTGATTTGTCACTATCAGGCCTTGGGGGCCTTTTCTGGGGTCTAAATCAAATTCAGAAGCTGAAGAGCCAGCCCTGAGTTTAGTGTGGATTTTACAGGTCAGTGAGGCTGAATAGCAGCTCCCCAGCTGGTGATAAATGTGTTGAGATCTCTCTCTGCCTCTGCCAAGACCACTGTCAACTCAGTGTCTTCATTTCCCCAGACTGTCATGGAGAGGCTGCAAATAGTCATCAAGCTGCATGCCTATCATCCGCCAGGGGTCTTTAGGAGAACTCCGGTGGGCTTGGCACCTGCTTCTGGCCTGGGTCCCGGGTAACCTGGGGTTTTGTCCATCCTGGGAAGTGGTTGAATTAGGAGGGTATGAGGGTGAGCCCCTAAGAGTAGGGATCACACATCATCATTCCTGTGTCCCAAGAATTGTGCTCGGCACAAATACATATCTGTCGAATGACCTAAAGATGGGCTCAGAGAGGGAAAAAAAAAAGCAGAGTCCTATGAGAGGAGAGTATGCATGGTGGGTGGGGGGTTTTGGAGGTTTGGACGAATTCTTGGTAGTGAGAAATGTTGTGACAAGGTATAGGGAGAGCTCGTGTGTCAGACAAAAGGGTCCTTTAATGAGTGTTTCAGTAGATCATGAATCGGGTCCCCATTATTTCTGACCAAGAGATGCAAAGGGACTGGACTGGCTTGGTTTTGATTGCCGGCCTGAGTTTCTTCAAATTCTGCAGTGCTCCAGGCGTGGTCACATGGTCATTGTTTGAGTAGGGTTACGTGGGTACACTCAGTCCGGTTCTGGCTTCTAATAACTGCTGGCCTTGACCATGCTGAGGCCCACTCTGGAATTATGGGTAGTCTTGACTCTTTTGCCCAATAATTTCAATTGCTAACACATAGCAAGAGCTTAGTAAGTGCCAGGTATTTCTAGGCTTATTAATGCTCATGACAGTATTTCAAGGTAGGTATTATTATTATTATTATTATTATTATTATTATTATTATTATTTCTACTTTACAGGAGAGATTCAGCACCTGTCCCAAGGTCACAGAGGGGGTAGATGGTAGGGGTGAGGTATGCAGTTCAGCAGTCTGATTCCAGAACCACAGCTCTCAGCCTCTTCTCTGTAGCTCTCTGGGCCCTTGCTTCTCAGGCTGCCATGGGGCACAGTGTTCTGTTGTGAAATGAGAAGACAAATTTCCCATCCTTTCTATACTTAAGCTGAGGTTTTACATCACTGTTTCTTAAAGCTCTTTTTCTCCCTCGGGTGCACACACACGCACACATATATCTGCCATCATTTGGGTCATGCTTAGTTCCAGCTGGTACATGTTCCCAAGACCCCCTGCTTCCCTCCGCCCTCCGGATTTGTTGTTAAGTCTCCTCAGGGCCAGTCTCCTTTTCCTTTCATGATGAAATTTCTCTCAGGACCTGAGCCATCCCTCCTTAGAACTGGGTTTCCATTACCTGCTCCCCTTTGTCCACTTCTCTGTCAGTGTTTGAACATGTATAAATCCCAACTATGGATAGGATTCATGTTTTTTTTTTTTCCCTGTCTTATATTTTAGCTGGATGTAAATAAATACTTGGGGGAACGAGCATTACTCATCTCCACAGACAGAAGTCTGTAAATCCCAGCCCTGACCCTGCTGGATTCCCCATGAGATTTTAAATAAGTTATATGTCACACTGTAAGCAGCCTCCAAGTGGAGCGATTAATAATGCATGTGTTTTTGTAAATAACAACGAGTCTCAATGTGGATGTTTGCGGGGGAGTGTCAGGCTTCATAAGGAAGCTGTGGCAGTGCCTGGTGCACCCAGGACCTAAACCCCTTTCCTTCTCCATAGCGGAACACTTTATGTTTACGCAGCAGTGGTGTGCCCAGTTCTAGGCCATAAGGCGTGGTGGGTGGAAGCCAGTTAGGACACTCCCGTTCCTTACTTTGCCAGCGTGCCTTGCAGGGAGAAGTGACACAAATCAGGTCAATGGGACCTAAATGGAAGTCTGCTGTGAGTACTTCTGGGAACGAGGGTGTGTCTGCCAGTAAGAGGGAAGACATACAGCTGGCTCAGTCTCTCCTCCCTTTTCTGCTTGGATGTGGCGTCTTCAGATGCTGTGGCCATGCTGAGATCGTGAAGTGAAAAACACTGATGTGATAAGAATGGCCAGTGGCCCTGGGTTCCTGATGACTGAATGGCAGCCACCGACTTTGACATCTCGTTAACAGATACCCTGCACCCCCTTTTTTTTTTTTTTTTGGTCTAAGCTACGGTTAAGATTTTTCTTTTACTTGCAGCCAAGTGCATTCTGAGCTGATACAGAAGTGATTTCTTTTTTCTTTCTTGTTAACAAGTAATAAATGGTGATCTTAGAAAAATTTTTAAATGGGTAAGCAAAAAGAAATCTACAATCACCATTGACATCCTTTTGAAACTTTTCTATGATTAAAAAATATGTAGCAAGGGGCACTTAGGTGGCTCAATTGGTTAAGCACCCAAATCTTGATTTTGGTTCAGGTCGTGACCTCATGGTGGTGAGATTGAGCCCTGTATCGGGTTCTGTGCTGGAGATGGAGACTGGTTAAGATTCTCTCTCTTTTTCTCCCGTTCACTCTCAAAAAAGTTATTTAGGAACATGCATTGAGTGTGCCTATAATGACAGGCATGTGGTAAGTATTTCACTTCCTTTATTCCATTTTATTTTCACAATAATGTATTAGGTATGAATTATTATAATTCAGAAAAAAATACGTACCTGTCCCTCTGAATTTCCTTCTCCTTATTAAAATTAACAGTTGTTATTGATTTGCTCTTATGATACCAGATAATTTTCCTATGCAGTTATGTACACACCGGGAAGGTTTTTGTATCTTGCATAATATTTAGATCACACCAGGCTTGTAGTTCTTTAACTTGCTTTTTGGGGTTACTGATTTTTCTTGGAGTTTTTTTGTATCAGTTCAAGTAGATTTATCTCAAGGTTCTCAACAGGCTGTGTAGTAAGTAAAGCAGCTCTTTCCAAGTGTCAGAACTGCCCTGAGATCAAGTGGGAAGCTTGACAGTAATGATCAACCTGTTCCTGGAGGAATCCAAGGAGAACTGTGGTAACCACTTGGAGAGAGGGGTTACATCAGAGTGTAGGTGGGACTTCAGCGGCCATTCAGGGACACACTTACTTGAGATCTTATGACTCTCTGGTTTGACAGTCTGTATTTAGTGACAAGCAAAGAGGTTTCTCAGTTTTCGGGTATCATAGAATAGTGGCTAAAAGCATGGTTTGCTGGGTATGTGACCCTGAGTAAGTCATCTTACCTCTGTGACCCTCAGTTACTTCATAAGCAGAATAAGGCATCAGGCACGGCCGGTCCCATGGGTGGCCCTTGCTGCAGATTCGAATCACCTGGGAGGCTTTTTGATCTGCATGCAACGGTCGGATCAGCCAAAAACAAATCTTTGAGAACGGAGCCTGGGCATCCTTAACCAGGAGAGAAAACCCACAGATGATTCTAGTGCAAAGTTAGAGTGGAAAGCCATCGACTTGGTCCTAGTGTGGGGGCCACCTGGAAGTCATAGTTATGTATCCTCTGAGGATGAGCCGTATCTGTGTCACGGATGAGAAAACTGAGGCATAGAGAGAAAGGCACGGACTTGGCTCAGGAGGTGAGGCCAAGATTTCCACCTGACTCTGGGTTGATCATTGATTATAATAATGACTAAGTCTTGGAATCACTTGGAGGAACTTTTAAAATCGCAATGCCCAGGCCATATTTCAGACCCTTCCCATGAGACCGGGTGTGTTTCTTTCTAAAATGTCCAGCTGATTCTTCTCTGTAATCAAGGCTCACAGTCTCTGGTGTAGACACAGTGAATAAAGCACGTGTCATACTCCTTCTGGGACAGGTGAATGACCCTTGCTATTAGGACTGCTTCTCTTTCAGAGAGGAAATGCAGTGGTTGGCTTGATTGTGTGAGCTTTCGAATCAGCCAGACCTGGCTGGGATCATTCAGAGATTATTCTGGTGCTTTCTAGCCGAAAGACCTGGGCCATGAGCCTCAGCTGCATGGTCTATAAAGTGGGAATAAAAATATAAGCCTTTAAGAATATTTGAAATGCACGGTGCACAGGGCTGGGCAAACGGTGGGCACTACGATGGTTTTGGCAGTAATTCATAATGATTGAACCAAGTCCATCGGTTTTTCAAGCCTCTGTTTTTCCATCTGTGACATGGACACTGTTTATCTTAGAAGCTTCTAATGAAATGAAGTGCACGATGTATACAAAACTGCACCAAGTATATGTTTAATAAAGGAGTGCTTCAGTGATGACATGCCCGCAGTAGACGCTCATCTATCCCTCTGGTTTCCCCATCAAATACATCTCGTGCTAAATCTGAGATCGTAGTCGGGCTGCATTTAATCAAAAGATGTGATTCTGTGGCCCGAATAGTGTTTACAGAAACACAAATATTTAATACACTTTATTTGCAGAGGAGTTTTAGGTTCGCCAACAAAATTGAGCAGGAAACACAGAGAGTTGTCAGAGACCCCTGCCCCATCCATGCAGACCCCCCACCCTTCATGCACATCCCCACCAGAGGGTGCACTTCTTACAGTCGATGAACCTGCACTAACATATTGTCATCACCCAAGGACGGAAGTTTACTTTCCGGTTCACTCTTGGTGCCGCATCCTGTGGGTCTGGAGAAACGCCTAATGACACGGACCTACCATAATAGTATCGTGCAGGGGCACCCCGGGGGCTCAGTCAGTTACTCATAACAGTATCACACAGAGTAGTTTCCCTGCCCTAAGCATCCTCTGTGCTCTTCATCCTCTCCTCATCCAGATCTCGGACACCCCTGGTATTTTCAACAAGTGTTTATATTTAAAATTCGGTGTCATTTCTCTAAGAATCAGGAGCCTGCATGTATATTTCTGGATGCCCCGTTTCTCTTGAAATATGGAGAGATCAGATAGTAATTGTGCCCAAATCCACAGGGCATACTTCCTAAAGCTCAATAAATAGTAGCATTTAGATGACATCAGTCTTCAGTCAGACTCCATGCCCCTTTTTATAAAAGAAAAAATTTTTTATAACATACTCTTTACTCTCCAGAAATGAATTCCACAGATAGTAGAATCTATATATACACATAACTTCAAGAAATCAATATAATGTCCTAACAATATTATAGCTGAGAATAAAGTAAAAGGAGTCTGTAATAAGATATGTATGTTTCAATATGTAAATTCTTCGATATGACTCTACTATAAAACATAATGATATAGCCAGATAATTGCTTCTATATATAATCACTGGCGACTTGTCACAGCAACTTGCACAGACGTGTGGTGTCACCGGCAAAAAACAAAAAAACAAAAAAACCCCCAAAACAACCACGTGCAGCGTTGCCACCCACGACCCAGTTTCCTGAAATCGTGCACTTTGGTGAATTTCTGAACAAAGGCGAAGAACAACCTTTGCTCCAGGTACCCAGTAGCTATATTCCTTTAAAATTCAGTATATGCTTTAACCAAGCGGGAAATAATTTTTTGTTTACATGTACAGAGAAGTTAGAGTTTGTTTCACATGGAGTAAGTGTCTGGCAGGAGATTTATGTGCAAGCCTAGTGGCCATCTAAAACATGCCCCCCACCCACCAACCACAGTTTCCAGACACTTCACTAGGGGGCAGCAGCACCCCCACTGAGAACTTGCGCTTCAGGACAGAGGGTGCCCCAGCGCTCCCAGGGTTTGTGGGACTGCATCGCTGGGGCTGTTTAACCAGACCTGACATTTCTACTTACCAAACAAGTGCTTGCAGCGGGAAGGTTGTGCGTTTGTTTGCTTTTGTTTTTTAAAGCTTGGGATTCTAGAGAGCTTTTTATATTATTCCATCTGCTTTACCCAAAGTATTTATTATTATTTTAATGTTTATTTATTTTTGAGAGAGACAGAGAGAGACAGAGCACAAGCAGGGAAGGGGCAGAGAGAAAGGGAGACACAGAATCTGAAGCAGACTCCAGGCTCCACACTGTCCGCATAGCACCTGACATGGGTCTCAAACTCACAAACCGGGAGATGGTGACCTGAGCCGAAGTCAGATGCTTCACCAACTGAGCCACCCAGGTGCCTCTGTTTGCTTTTGTTTTTAATGCTGAAAGGCATTTCTCTGGGTGGAAAGGACTTTTGTCCTCTGGAGTTAACTTAGAGAGCAGGGATTTCTTGTCCCCAAGCAAGAAACGCCATAAAAATAAAAGATCTGTCAAAAAGTACAGTTTTTTTTACATAACAATTATTCAAACATGAGTGCTGCAATGGCTCATTCTCTTTTCATTTTTAGTGAGCTGTGACTGACATATGGCATTGCGTAAGTCTAAGGTGCAGCTTTGGTACATTTATATATGTCCCCCGACTGTGCTCTGCCTTCTTGTTTTCCCATAGCACCTCTCAGCTTCTAAAAGACTAGATAATGTACTTTTTTATTAGGATTATTGCATGTCTCCTTCCTGGTATGTAAGCAACTCAGGGACAGGATTCTTCTGTGTTGCTCATCGATATGGATCTGGGCATCACGTGCCTAGAATAGTGCCTGGAGTGTCACAAGTGGCAGATACTTCATAAATGTTTATTGGGTCAATGAGCACATTTTATGTAATTCTCCCATCACCCTCCTGGTGAAGCTGTTGTCATTTCCGCTGTACCGTTGAGGAAACGGACGGTCAGACGTACAGAGGTCTGCCTGAGTCACAGCAAGTGGCTGAGCAGCACTTGGGCCTGGTCTCCTGACCCCCGTGCCTTCCTTGAGCGATTGTAGAAGCTTGTTGGGGTGTTTATGAGCGCAGGAGTTGAGGTCAGACTGCTAGCGATCAATGCCTGGGTCGGACTGGTCCAAGCTGAGTGGCTATTTACTCTGTATGACTTACTGCTTTAGACCTGTTTCCAAACCTGTAAAAATAAAATAAAAAGACTAACTCATTAAACACAGTATGATCAACTTGGGAGTCCCATTGACTCCTTCCCCTCCTTCAGCTCAGCATCAAATGTGACATCAGGTCTTGACTGTTCTGCCTTCAGAGTACTATCAAATCTGTCGCCTTTTCTGCATGTTCACGTGAGGCACTCTAGTCTAAGCTATGAGCATCTCTTGCCTGGACCTTTAAGCAGCCTCCCCCTGATTCTGCTTCCACTCCTTGCCTATGAATCAGCCTCTGCACACCAGCCAGAGTCATATATATATATATATTTTATAAATTAGATCATGTCATTTCCATGCTTAAACACCCTTCACTACCTTTCAATCAGGCTTGGGATAAAATCTGGCCTCCTTACTTGCCCTACATGGCGCTGCCTGACGGGCCCCGTGATACTCCCTGGCCTCACCGCTTTCCTCACTCCCTCAATACACTCCTCTGACCTCTGTCACTGTCTAGGACCCAGCAGAAATTTCTGCCACAGGGCCTTTGCACTTGCTGCTCCCTCTAGCCAGAATACTCTTTCCTTGTCATTTATAGCTTGACTTAGATACCACCTCTTCAGGAGACTTCTGCAACACAGTCGCGCTTGGTGCTGGTGGTGGGCATCATAGTAGGTGGTGAGATTGCCCACTTCACCTTCCCTGCCACTTTCTAAGCATCTCAGATCCATCCAGTGTCTCCTCACCATGCGTAGAGTCCCATCCAACTACGGCATTAGAGGTTGGTCAGGTGACAGTTTAGCTCCGCATCTGCCTACAGACGAAACTGCTCCCTGTCTCCCCTCCCTGATGGTTTGTCTTGTTTCGCTGACGTTCTGCTCAGTGGTTGGTCATTTTAATACCTGTTTAATCAGAAGGCAGTTAACCATGCATTTCCCTTCTCAGTGAATCCAGTCTGGGGCAGGTGAGCGGAGCCTGGTGCCCCTGACTGGGGGCCCTGGCACAGATTCAGGTGAAGGGGGTCACCTGATGTGAGGGAGCACCCAGGACCTGATGGCACCCAGCAACGGGCTCTGTGTGGGTCAGGTCATCTGGACAGAGACAGCCTCCCCTTCCACATCAGAGTGGCTCTCCCAGATGTGCCCTGGTCCTCAGCTGCTTTGCAGTCAACGCTGTGTTTTCCACCTGGGAGGCTTCCCCTTCCCTCACCTGGAAAATGTCTTCACAGGCTCCGAGGCTCAGCTCAAGAGTCACCTCCTCCTGGAAGCCTTCCAGGGCTTTACCTGCATTTCTATATGTACTTCCTTCATTCTTTTTATGTGCCTTTGCTATACTATCATTTAATCTTATAATACAGGTTGTTTTCAGCCAGTGACTCAGTCCTCCCATTTATTCATTTATTCATTCGTCACCTTTATACTGAACATTTGTTATGCGCCAGGCAATGTTCTAGAACAGTATTTCTCAACAGTGTTTTTGGAGAGCTGCGACTTCAGAATCAACTGCACCCCTTAACGTGCTCCTCCTTGCTTTAACCACACCCTGTGATGGGCTCTTCCTTGCTCTCTGCCCCAGCCACACAAATCACCTTCAGTCCCTGCTACGTCTGTGTTCGCTCCTGCCACAGGGCCCTTACATATTCTGTTCCCTCTACTTGAAATGGCTTTCCTTTCATGCTTCATGTTGATAATCGCTATCAGCCGTACCCTAGCTCAGTCATCATCTCCTTAGCAAAGCCTTCCCTGAACTCCTGCCCATGTTCCTCCCATGTCTACCCTCTAAGCACATGCATAGCCACACTATTACACATGTGCAGGACCTTTAGATTAATATCTGCATCCCTTGCTAAACCAAGTTCCACGAGGTCAGGGGCCAAGTCCGCCATGCCCATCACTGTGTTCTCAGCACCTTTGTGCACGGAATAATGAATATGTGGTGACTGAAGAAATGACCGAAGAAACCCCGACCTGACTTCTCTGTGGTACAGCACATTTGTGTGTGTGACAAAATTAAGTTGTTGGAAGAGTGGTAGAAGGCCTACAGAAGACAAAGGGTTTGACCTTTTCCCTCTCCCCAAACTGTTATATTACCATATGACCCCTGGTAATATGATAGTAGGAATGGTACAGGGCCCAGGATGAGTGCAAATAGCCTAGATTCCAGTCTAGAGTCTGAACCTGTTAGCTGTGTGGTGTTGGGCAAGGCATTCTATGCGCATGTGCCTCAGTGTCCTCTTCTGCAGGTGGGCTGACGATACCTACTTCGCAGAGTCCTTTGACTAATGCATGCTAATGTTTATGGAGCATTAACCACTGCTCACCTCACCCTTATAATAACCCTTCAAAAATGATACATTAATAGTCTAACCCCTGTTTTACAGATAAGGAAACTGAGGCCCAAGGTCATATGAGCAGTGAGTGGTAGAGCCAGGGTTTAAGGCAGTCTGGACCTAGAGCCTGTGCATTGAATCGCTGAGCTTAACTACCAGGTGCACGCAGCAGGTCTCATTTTGTCCAGAAAAGCACTTAGCACAGCGCCTGGGATGTATAAGCACTCATTAAATGTGGTTTTCCCTTTTCCTGACCATCTCCTTGGCTTGAATTGGGGATGAGAGAGGGCCGCTGTGGCGTTGATTCATGGCCTGGTTCAGTCCAGGATATAAGGTAAGGACTGAGCAGTGAACCTCAGGCTTTGAGAGGCTTGGCACACTCCTGTCAGCCTCTCGGCCCCACATCAAAAGGCATTTTGACAAATATCTTTATTACCAACAGGAAAGAGACCCTTTTGTGCCCGGAGGCTTCAGACATGTGGTTTAACCTCACAAAATCCATTTCCTCATCTGTAACATAATGATGGTAGCAATATCTTCTTCAATGTCTTGTCATGTGCTAACCCGTACAGTGCTCAATTCAAAGAGTGACTGAATGGTAATAGTTAAATTTCACTTGTATTATTGGAGAGGAATCACTGGAATGAATTGTTTCAGGGACTTTTATTTATGAGAACATGGCATGTGCCACCATCTAGACTTGTATCCTTTATAGCATTTTCTGTGGATAATCACCAATAATCCTTCAAGAACTAACTCAATAATAAAAAAAGGATGAGGAGGATAAGGATGGTGATCATGATAGTTATGATAATGATAGTGATGGTGACAGTGGTGGTAATGATGAAGGGGATGAAGATGGTGAGGATGGTGGTGATAATTGTGGTAGAGATGACGATAATGGAGATGATGATGGTGGTAAGGCTGATGATGAGGATGGTGATGATCATGATAGTTATGATAGTAATATGATGATGATGATGATAGTGATGATGGTGATGATGATGATGATGATAGTGATGATGATGATGATGGTAATAGTGATGGTGAGAATGGTGATGGTGATGACAGTGGTGATGATGATGATGATAGTGATGATGGTGATGATGATGATGGTGATGGTGATAGTGATGGTGAGGATGTTGACAGTGATGATAGTGAAGATGGTGATGATGATGACGGTGATAGTGATGGTGAGAATGGTGATGGTGATGACAGTGGTGATGGTGAGGATGGTGATGCTAATGACAGTGATATAGTAATGATGATGGTGACGGTGATGATAAGGGGTAGTGACGGGAGAGTGATGGGGTAGGGATCACAGGATGTGGATGGGTGCTTTGATGGTGGTGGTGGAGATGATTATTGATGCAGCAAAGACCTTGAGTTAATCCCCAATTTGTTGATACTATATTTCTGAAAAACTGATATGAGTTCAGACAGACCTGGGTGCGAATCTGAACTCCACCATGTTTTCAGGTGCGTGACCTTGTTAACCTCTCTGAGCTTTAAGTGCTCCCTGTGTAAACTTTTGATGACTGTCCCTACTTCATTGAGATTGCTCACATACAGATGGTGACAGGAGAGAGCACAAAGCAGAGGGGATGGTGCCCAGTGGGTGTTCAGTAAGCGGTATTTTCCTGTCCTTTCCTTTCCTTCTTCATAGAATCCCTCATTAAGTCCTAAGGAATAGCATATTCCCAAGAAAAGAGTTTTGAACCTAAAATTTCTGCTTTTTCCTCAAAACTTTTTTCTTCAAATAAGAGAGATCTCAGACTAGCTTAAGGTAACAGTGGGGTTTGTTGAGAGTGACAGTGCTGTCTCAGGAGCCTGTGGGCAAACAGCCACAGCCAGGCCTTCCAGCACCCTGGAACCATGAACCAGAGAGGTCTACAATGAAAGCAAATTATCTCTTTCTCTTCGCCTGTAGCCAGACCTAGAGAGACCTTCCTCCACACACTCCTTCTCTGCCTCCTTGGTTACATGGTAGAACATGGCATCCTTTTGGCCTCTGAATTTATACTCTTCACTTGAAACAGCCAACAGAGTCTGACTGGCTCCTTTAGTTTTGCCTTAAGTTTCTGGGGGAGAGAATCTTATTGGTTGAGTTTGGGTGAGCTTTCCTTCTTGGTCCAACCACCATTGGCTGGGAACTCTGGAGGGGGTGTGGTTATAGCTTCTAAGGGTTAACCAGGTCATGGAGAGAAGGATATTTTTAGAGAACAATGAACACCAGACAAGTTACCTAGTACAGCCCAGCTGGCTAAGATTTACTGCACCCTTAGCCAGCGACTGTGCTAAGTGCTTCCCCTGTGTTGTTATTTAATGCTCCTATTAGTCCTCTGAATTAGGTGCTGCTTTTATCCTCATCCTCAAAAATGGGAAAACTGAGGCTCAGAGCAACAGCGACACGGCTGAAGGGAGGCAGGAGAAGTGGCAGAGTAGTCACCTGGCCTCGCGCTTGTGCTGCAGTTTTCCCCAGGAGCTGCTTCCAGATCGATGTGTTCTTCTTGCTCTTCGAATCTTGGAGGACAAGAGGCTCCATCCTTTGGTGAAATGCTGACTGC
>NC_043713.1:75208184-75223184 GCF_006229205.1 Suricata suricatta | reverse complement strand
TGGACTTCTTGTGATATGATTAGAACACATATTTATCTACGATTATTTGCAGTAGCCAGATACATCCTTAGCTAAAACAGAAATGTGCTCTTTTCCTTTCTTATCTGTGATTAGTAAATGTTCACCATAGGAATATTTTTTTCAAAACCTAGCCCACGTTGTAAAGGAGTCATGTAAAAGAGTGCGGAGACTAAAACTGACAGCAGGTGAGACAGTTACCTGCCCTCACTGAGTTTGGCTCCTCATCCGTTATTTATGGCAGAAAAAAGATCTCTGGGCCCAGGCTTAGAGGTCAGGTGGGTAATTGAAGAGGAGGATCTTGGAGTGAGACAAATGCGGCCCAATTGCTGACCCTACCACACACATTTGGGCAAATGGTTTACCTTCTCTTAGTTTCTAATTCCTTCTTGCAGATGGAGATCCCAATAGAGCTTCATAGAAGTCAGTGGAATCATTAAATAAGATGGTGCATGTGAAACTCTTGGCCCATAGTAAGGAGGAAATAAATATTTGCTCTTGTTATTAATGATTGGCATGTCTGATAAGGAGATAAAGGCTGGAGGATAGTTTTTTTGAGCAGAGGTTTCTCTTGGGAGATGCTGCTGCAGTGGATCCCTCTCTTGGACATTCACAATGCCCATGGAGGGCTCTGAGAGGTCCTGAAGTAAACTTGTTTCTCCAGCTGTTAAAATAGGTAACATACTAACAGTCTGAAGAAACTGTTGTAATAGATGGTCTAGAGCAACTTGGGAGGTTGTTAGAAATGCAGAGTCTCAGGTCCTACCCAAGACCTATAAAATCAGAATCACCATTTCACAAGATTTCTAGGGGGCTACACGAGGCATATGAACCAGAGCCTCAGCTCTCAAGGGGTCTCCAAATCTCAGAGAACTGAATCCAGTAAAGCATAATGTTAAAAGAGGAGGCTAGATTGTTTGCTGCAGACTCTGAGTGTCCTGGAGACATAGAGATGAGAAAAAGAAACTGTAGCTTGCAGATGCCTAGCAAGGCTTCCTGGCCTGAGCTTCACACTGAAAATCAGAGTTCAGGGATGGTGAGGAGGGGTTCCGGGGAGGGCACTGAGAGTTTGCAGAGGTGTGCAAAGAAAGGCTGGTCCAGGGTAGACTCACAGGCTTGGAGAGGTTCACCCTGACCTCTACTCCCTGGGAAGGAGGTTCTGCTCTGGCCTCTCAACCAGTTAGCTAACTTAGGACCATCCTATGTTGGTTCTTTTGGTCTCAGATGGCCTTGCAGATATGTCCAGGAACTATAAATGTTGTAGCTCCAAAGCCTCCACTTTGGCTCAGTGTAGAAAGTCCTTTGGTGCCAAGGTACTCCTGTCCTGGGCTGAGAAGCCTCTTTCTCCAGGTCTCTGCTGTTAAAGGCACCAGCATGCAATTTGCAACATAACAACATTTACCATTTACTGAGCTGCTGCTATGTGCTGGCACTTTTCACATATTATCTCTGGTCTCCACAATGACTGCATAAGTCTCACTTGTTCATTAAGTGCAGCTCACCAGAGGCTTATCCTCTAACCTTCCCAGACCCTCTGACTAATGCTGAGAAAGATAGGACAAGAGTCCTTCATTTGGGGCATCCCTAACTATCTCCCTTGGCAGCCATGAAGTAAGTCCGAGTTCCTCAGAGCTCTCCAGGGCACTGTCCCCTTCTAACACTGTTTGAGGCTCAGGGGTGATGAAACTTGGGACTGATCTGTCATGGTGCTTCCTGTTATCTGTATATAACCTCATCTTTACTTTATTCTGGGTAAAAGAATAGTGGGGCCAGGGACATTGTAGGTTTTTAGTGGCCTCCTAAACATCATTAATTTGCATCATCTTATTAGGAACCAGGTACTAAGAATCCGTTTAAAGGATTATTTGCAAGAGTTGTTTTCATTAGCATGCTGGTTTTAGGCTTCTGTTAAATAATGCCCTGGTGAGTAAGTTGGAGGGAGATATCACTGTGTACAGGAAAACATGTTAATCAAGGGTATTGGTGCAGACAGTGTTGGATTGAGAAGCAGGTAATCAGGGCAGTGGTCCAGTTTCAAGAGGGGCTAAAACATCACTGGACAGAGAATAAGACGGAGAAAATTGTGTTGGCCAGAACATCTCAGAAAGATTCCAGCACTTGGTTGGAAGAAATATTTGGCCAAGTTGCTTTGATGTGGTTTGGGGGCAAACTGCCATAGTAGTAGAAACTCACGGAATTGCCTTCTGGGTAAGTGGGGTCTCATTGCCTGGTGGAACTTTGCCTAGAGGACCCGAGTTCCCTGAATGATAGGGATGAGGCTTCAGTGATGTAGACAGGGCTCCCAATAAACCTGTTCACTTATTTATTCATTGCATTAATCATTCATTCAATCATGTGTGCAGTAAGCCTTTATCAAGCTCCTACCTGAGCCATGTACTATTGGAGGTGCTGGGGATTAAAAAAATGGCCATAACAGATAAGGTTCTGGTCTCACAGGAACATTCCAGTGGGGATGGAGGCAGACAATAGACAAATACATGAGCAATTTTTGTAATTTCAGAGTTCTCTAAGGGGTGGGCTGGCCAATGGTCATGAGCTATCCCTTTATAGAGACTGTTCAAACAGAGATGAAGATGAGTCCCCGAACCAATCAAGTCCTTTCTCATGGGAATTTGAACTAGAGACATGGGCAAAATTGGTCAGCGAGGAGCTGCAGGAAAAGTAATCCTACCTCTGTCCCGTCTAGTCTGCCATGGGCCATTAACATAGCTTTAGCTTCCACCATTTTGGAAGTACTGGAGAGGGCTTCAGCCTGTCTCTCTCCTCCCTTCCTTAACCTACCCAGTGGAAGTGAATAGTGGATAGGTCTCCTTCTGGCCGACTCACTGCTTCTTCCAGTTCTGGTTTCAGGGTTGCTCTGCCGGAAGGCTCCTTCTTGGTGTAGGGCAATGACCTGTTCCCCATCCCTCCAGGGTCTCTTCTTGCCCAGCAGGTGTGGGGCGGCTTGGCAGGGGAGCCCGTACTCTGCTCCGAGAAGCTCCGTCTGGGAAGGAGGACAATTCCTGCCTCTCATGACAAGTCTGTGCTTGTTCTCCAGCCCCGCTTTACCACCTCTGAGGCTGGTACCCACACACCAGCTTGACTTGTCTGACTCTTTCTCATTTGGATCACAACCCTCAGAGGGAAGAGATGTGACTGGAAAGAAACTAGGACACCTCAGTGGAAAAGAGAAATTGGACAAAGAGAGGCAGGAGACAGAGAGAGAGGGGGAGGGATGAATCATGGTAGCAACAGATCTCTAGAGGGAAGATACTAGAACACTGTGCACTTCACAGGGGCGACAAGATAACTCAATCCCTGGGACCCACCTCCATATTCCCCATTATGCTCCTGCCTTGGTACGGTCTGCCTGGTTGGTTGCTCTACCGTTCCCTAGAGATGCTCATCTCTGTTCCTGTAGGCACCTCCTTAAAACATGCTTCCTTACTTGTGTTAGCTTGAGTGAGTTTTTGGCAACCAAAAGAACCTAACACAGAATGAAAAGGCTTAATATACAGCCCTCCTTCATCCCTAGAGATTCTGTGTGCTTCAACCAACAAACATGTTTTGAAGCCGTCGCATATGCCAGGTCCTCTGCTAGACCTTGAGAATAAAAGACCTAATATTTATAGTGTTTTCTGTAACGCACACTTTTCCACATACAGTGTTGCACACCTCTTCCTCATAATGCAATCCCATAAATAAAATCATTCCCACTTACAGATGAAGAAACTGAGGCACAGAGAGTTTAAGTAACATGCCCAAGCTCTCACAGCTAGAGGGGTAGTATGTCTTTATTTGGGTGCCCCCAGAAGCAGCCTCTGAGATGAGAATTTAAGTACAAGTAGGGGAGTGGAGGTGAGGGCGTGGAGGAAGGCAGCTGTTGAAGATGCATTATCAAGTAATGTTGTTAATTTTATGTGTCCACTAGGCTGGGCTAAGGGATGCCAAGATAGAGGGTGAAACATTTGTTCTGGGTGTGTCTGCGAGGGTGTTTCCAGAAAAGATTAGCATCTGAATCTATAGACTGAGTATAGATGTGCTCACTAGTGTGGGAGGGCCCCATCCAACCCTTTGAGGGCACAAGCGAGCGAGCAGCACAGAAAGGTGGAGGAAGGGCAAATCTGCTGTCTTTCTGCTTGAGTGAGAACATCCGACTCTGTCCTTGGACATCAGCACGGCTGGTTCTTGGACTTTTGGACGCAGACTGAATTACACCCTCGGCTCCCCTGGGTCTGCAGCGCGTACACGGCAGATGGTGGGACTTTTCAGCCTCCATAATCACGTGAGCCTGTTCCTATAATAAATACCCTCATATAGATATAGACAGAGATTGATAGGGATATATGGCTGTGTCTCTAGACTATTTCTATCCCTATCTATCTATAGACATAGATACATAGATCTATATCTATCTGTCCTATTGGCTCTCTTTCTCTCGAGAACTCCGATACGTCAAGCCAGCTGCCCCTATGGGCAAGAGGGGCTCGATCCTGCTGAGGAAGCCCTGGGAGCCGGGTGGAACACACACTTCAGAGATACCCCACCCGAGGGATGAGAGGACTAGGGGTCTCTGTACCCACATGGTTGAGTGCTGTTCCTGGGTGAGGGTGTGGGGGTCCGGAGGGAGACATTTGTTCACAGGCATTTCTCGCCAGCCCTACAGGCAGCAAAGTAGACTCTGGGATGAGACAAAGGTCCTCAGCTGAAGACATGCAGGTTTCAGGAGGAAGTGGTAAAGGCAGGAGCGTGTGGGCGGGACACCCGTGGCAGCTGCTTACAGGTGGACCTGGAATTTGAGCCCAGGGGGCCTGGCATGAGATCTGCACCCTCTACCACTCGGCTGTGTGAATAAGATTCTCCATTTCCCTTGAGGAGCTCACGGTCAGGGAGCCAGGAAGGAACTCAGCTTCCTCCTTGCAAGATGGTTGGTTCAGACTTTGACAGAGTAGGAGGGAGCATTGGGCAGGAGGAGGTGGGATCTGTGGGATCCTGTGAGGAAGTGACCTTGGGGCTGGGCCTTGAAGGATGAACAGGATAGGCTAGGAAGTGGGGGCGGTGCAGAGAAAAATACCCCAGCCTCAACGGAAAGGTAAGAGGGGACACGACAGCGTCAGTGCTGAGCACGTTACCCAAGAACTCACTGTGTGCCAGGATTTCCAGTAGATAATCTCGCTTAATCCTCCCCATCTCCAGCTGCAGACCACTCTTTGGTTCCCTTTCTGCAGCTGTGGAAGGCGAGGCTCACAGGAGCGCTGGTGATTTCTGAGGTCCTGCCACCAACAGGTGGCGTTGTCACAGCTTGAACCCAGATGGGCTGACCTGTGGGCTCCCCTTCCTCCTCTCAACCGTAGTGATGCTCCCTTGAAGGGTCTTGTAGTTCATGAAAGAGATCTGAGCATGGCTTTTTAGGGCAGGGGACTGATTTAAGAGACTTTTCAGAGGTGGAGGCAAAAGACATTGTGACCAACTAAATGTGGGGTGAGGAAGGGTGACCCCGAGGCCTACAGGCATGTTCAGCACAGAGAGAGGAAGAAGATGTGGGGCTTCAGATTAGACCCATCTGTAATGTTGGTGTTTATTTGTTTTCAAATTATGTCTTGACCCAGTTTTGAGGCCCTGGCTAGAGGCTGCTCAGTTTCTCTTCTTGAGCAGATAATTAAGTTCACACTCCAACTAGTTCCCCTATCAGGCTTCATGCCTGCCCCGGGGTCACCATGCACCTGCCCTAATCAAGCCAGGGCTGGGTACCAGACAACTAGGGACAGCCTCTATGCCTCAAAGCCCACCACAAATTACTCAAATCAGCCAACCCACCGGGAGCCCAGGAAACCAAGATAACCCCATTCTGCTTGCCGAATGGACGATGCCCCCTGCAGCAGCTCCATCTTGCCCTGTCCCCGGACACAGCCCATATGTGGCCCTGCATGGAGGACTCCTCCCAACCGGAGCTCTGCCTGTCATCTATCTGCATGCTGGTATATTGTGTCAAACCATCAGAATGGTGAAATCTGGACTTGAATTCCTGGTTCTGCTTCTTAATCCCTGAGTGATCATGGGGAAATTGCCTCACCTCTCTGAACCTCAGTGTTCTCATCCATGAAATGGGGTCAATAATCCATGCTGTGAGTGGGCTAAGGAGAGGAGTAGATGAACTAATGTGGACAGAGTCTCTGGCATGGATTCACTCCTTTTAAAGGGCCATTAGGGTGTTGGAAAGCAGGTCTGAGGAGGTGTTTGGGGCTGGGAGTCTGGTGTGGGCAGAAAGACTTCCCAATGACCTGGAAATTTCAGAATAAACATATCATCTATTTCATCCATCAGGAAGACCCTGGCCACTCCCTGCCTTGTAAATACCAGCAAATGAGATTCTCTGGACTGTGGGGGATGTCTTGGGAGGCTCCGGGGAGACCCTTAGATAAACAAATAAGCTATTTGTTTTATGTGTGTCCATTGCTTTCTTGGCACCTGCACACATATTTCCTCTCAGCCCACAAATTCCAGAATACAATAGAGTGTGCGTGTCCAACTCCAGAGATGCTTATGCCACAGCACAGGAAGCACAACACCCCCGAATGGCTGTTGAGGGGGGCAGAAAACTGCAGAAAAGAGCCTGGAGCCCCCTCCCCCACCACCTCACTGTCTCCTTCCCCCACACAAGCTGTAGCAGGAGAGCCCCGTGAGACCATCAAAATGAAAAACACCAGCCTGTTTTCCACGCATGGGGGGATGTCGATGTGTCCGGAATCAGCTATTTTGCAACCTGTTTGTCTGGGATCTTATATCTAAATTATGTTCCTCAAAATTTAATAAATGAGGTTTAATAGAATGCACTCAGGCGGCACTGATGAAATCTGTCATGGAAAATATTACGATTTCATTGTTTTTCTATAACCTCCTTGGAACCTGCTGCTTCTTATTTCTGCACCTCCCCCTTTCCTTCCCATTTTCAGGTTTTTAAGTTTTTAGCTTAGCTGTGGAATCGGAAGAGGCCTCCGGAGAGTGATTCTCTCTCTCTCTCTTTTTCTCTCCTCCATTACCCACAGCAAGGAGGGGTTGGATGCCTTGGTCTACCTCTTGCCAGGAGTAAACGAAGTTGTAAACAGTTGTTTTTAAAATTAGTTGGTTTCAGATGAAAAATTTCTGTATTCAATTTCTCCTGTACCTAGAAAGCCACAGGGGCAGACTTCCTCGGGGAGTGACATTGGATATTTCACCAGAGTCTTTGCGATCCTGTGCTGGAAGGGAGAGAAGAGATCCTCTCTCAGCCACAGCGAGGCACCTGCTCTGCGCTAGGCACTGTGCTAACGGCTTTACATGATGTTTGATCCTCATGACAACCCTATGAGGTGGGACCTCTCATTGCCACTAGTTCCTGAAGGGGAAGTTGGAGCTCAGGGAGGTTTAGTCATTTGCTCCAATCATACAACAGCAGGTGGTGGAGGTTGGATTTGAGCTGAAGTCAGTCTCAATTATTCAAAGCCTTAGAACTTTTACTGTTTTCTACTGTCTCGTTTTACAGAGAGGGAAACTGAGGCTCAGGAAGGCGAAGCATGCCTTGTGATTAAGAGCCTAGATTCTGAGGTCAAATTCACACTCTGTCACCTTGAGCACATGACCCTCTCTGCTCCTCAATTTTTATATTTGTGAAATGGGTTGTTGTGAAGAATCGGAGAACATCAATGTAATAATACTCACCTGCTTGTTATGGAGTAGATGTTAATGTTTATTTTAAGAAGAAATGACTGGCTCAAGGTCGGTTAGAATGGCACATGGCTGCAAGTGACTGAAGACCTGACAAATCTGTCAGGGACTATGAAAGAGGAGGCTTGCTGTCAGTCTCAAGATTTTATGCAGAAGCACAGCTTTGGGGAAGCAGCCTCCTTCTATCTTCCGGCTCTGCCGCTTGCCATCTCATGGCATGTGTTTCTACCTCATGGTTGCATAATGGCTGCTGCTGCACCTTCAAGCATCTTTTCCATGACCTGGGCCATAGGGGAAACCAAGACCCTGAGAAGGGAGCTCATAGACTCATTGTCATGGAGACACAAGTGAGAGCTGGAGCCAGTTTTCTCACTTCAAGTCCAGCCTTTCTGTTGTGCTGAGTGATCTTGCCAATGAGGATTTTATGTTTACATAAATTGAAAGCCTCTGGTTTTAAACTCCAGACCTTATCTTCAAAGAAATAGGCCAGAGGATGTGACAGAGGCTGGAGGACAAAGTCATCTCAGGCGCAGTGCTGGCCTCAGGCAAAGTCATGAGATAACCCCTGCTCCATCTTCCTATTTTTATACCCAGAGCCCTGTGGTGCCCCCTGAATGCCCCAGACCATCCTCCACCCCACCCACATTCTAGGGCCCCACGGCCCAGTCCAGTGTCATCCATGTCTGTCCTATGTCCTCATCCCGTGGAATTCTGCCTGCTGCTCTCTCAGCAGACATTGTCACAAGGTGTTCTCACTCCTGCACCCCCTCCCCTCCCCCCGTAGGCATCAGTGACATTGAAGGAATCAGTAAATGAGCTCATTCGGTAAGTGAACTTTGCAAATCCCCAGGAAGGGCTCTCCTCTGAGACAGCGTTTTAACAGGGGCCTGCTGCAGACAGTTCTTTCATCTAAGGACTAAGGAAGGTTCCGATTCAGTGACAGGTGCCTGGGGTGGGGGAGATTTTAGGGAAGCTTCGGTGGATTTTCAGAGTCTCCTGGTTAATTGCAAGTCGTTGCCTTATTCTGGCTGGGCGGTGGGGACAAGATGTGTAGGGGCTTGCTCCCCGAGGGGGCCCTGATCTGAAAAGGGGTTTTGGGGTTAGGGTGGAGCTAGAGATATTGCCTCCAATGGTCTCCAGGGCTGCGTGAGACAAGGGGAGATGACGTAAAGGTGGATGACAAGCTGGGAGACGTTAATGGAGGCCGCAGCCACACTGCGCGCCCAGGTGGGTTGGGGTATTGAGGTGTGGACTGATGTGGTCGTGCCTCTCGAGAGGGGATTGTGTCTTTCCCTAAGCTCCGCCCCCCGCCCACGAGTCCATGGGAGGATTGTTCCCTGCACACCCTCCTTCCCCACAGTTGCTCAGACACTTCTCATGGCAGTCTTATCAGGAAGATCTGGGATATTTGGTGGAGTAGGATCTTTAAACTATTTTGTCGTTATTTTTTAATGTAGCAGTTGCCTGCATGGGCTCTAGACTCTCCTCCCTTGGCTCAAATCCCTTTTACACCATTTACCGCATGGCCTCAGGGATAATTATAAAAACAATCTCATCTGACTGTTGCAGGTTTTGAATGAGATAATATACATCTTTTAGCACTTAATACACGCTACGTGTGTCACGTTGGTTTGTAATAGCGGCTAGCAATGCCTTCTCCTGTCACACAAGGTTTATTATGCCAGAAACTGCTCTCCCCTCTATTTGCACCTACTGGTTCATACCAGAGACTTCCAGAAAAAATAATTCCATCACCAGTGATGGTGTTCAGATCCAGCCGGCATGCATACATGATGGCAGGGTGCGGGGAGAGGAGGCTTAATGAAAAGAGATTGTAAAGTGACAAAGAGGTCTGTTCTGGTGAATGGACAGTAGGGAAAAAATTCAATGGGCATAGTGACCCACTCCCAACCAAAAGTTCTGGGAGTTGGAGGAAGGAGTAGTTCTGGGGAAAAACCAAAACAAAACCCGCACCAAATGTGGCTCTTAGTTTTCTCATCCTGGACTCAGCACTGTTGAGAGGAAAGGACTGTGGCATAATGCAGAGTGGGCCAGTGCTATGGTCCCAAGCATGGGGTCCTCCTGCGTGGCAGGGTTTGGGGTACATTGTGCATAGCAGCTCCTACCGGGCAAGGGACCTCTGAGTCCTACAGATGGGAGCAGTGCCGAGGCAGCAGGAGGGGAGAAGCCATCGCCTTGGGACTCCCCAGCTTCTAGATTGGGACAGAGGCCTTGAAGACGGTTGAATGCCTTCCCCTTGCCAAGAGAGGGGCTGTGGGGCTGGAGAGCCTCAGCTCCGCCCTCCATGTGATGGTGTTTGTACACACCCATTGGAGAATCTTGGTGATGCTGAGGTCCCCGCCCCTCAGTACCACACAGCATATCATTACAAGCAAAGTCAACACAGAACAGCTTGAGCAGAGAAACACCAAGGGGAGTTTATAGCAAAGGAATCACGGGGACAGCAGCGGGCTCAGCCTAGCTGCCTGAGGACACCAGGGTCTAAAACACTGTAACAACCCCCAGCTGGTGGGGTCCCTTCACTTCTCTTTCTTCCTTGCTTGAAAGAAACTGCCTTCTCAGACCTCGCTTGCCCTGGCATCTCGCTGCAGGAAATCACAGCCCTCATCCAGCATGGGTGTTTGTCTCTCACCAATTTTTAGCTGCTTTGAATGCGAACAGAAAGGGAAAATGCAATTAAAGAAAATACATGGCTGTAACTGATTTATTAATAGCCCATAATGCTGGTAATAGGCAATCTATAAGTCTGTTCTTAAGAATTTATAGGGCAAATATTCCAGAACCATATTAAAGACACCACTCATAAATGCCTGCAAGCCTCAATCTATTAACTTAGGTGGTGGGAGAATACCATTATCTGTAGGAAAACAGAGATCCGGCCTCCAGCTTTGATTTCCTCAGATGCTCCAAAAAGCGCACAGTAAGTAAGCAAATTGTGTGACATGCCAGAGGCAAAGTATCCTGTGCATAGAAATCAGATGTTGACTTTCTTAGTATGTGTGTGTGCTCTTCAGAAAGAGCCTGGGCTTGGGGGAGGGGAGAAGCGGGGTGTGTGAAGTCTTAGCTGGTGGGGGTAGGGCTGGAGAGCAGCAGAGACTGGGGAATCAGGTGAGGCATTGGGGCTTTTTCCTTTTTTTTTCTATTCATTGATACTTCAAATAATTCTGAATATAAAAGTGAAACATGCTCACTCTTGAATATCTGATAAATATTGGCAAGCGTTAAAAAATGGGGAGGGGATGGTGGTCATGGTGGGGGGCACTTGTGAGGAGAAGCACTGGGTGTTATATGGAAACCAATTTGACAATAAACTATTAAATAAAAAAAATAGGGGGAAAATGGCCCATAATTCACCCATGGATGACCTCTTTTTAAGTCACTGTTCCTTACGGAATGGTGGATAGACCACTTGAATCCCAGTTCCTAGGGATGAGAGGCAGGGACCTCTTTAAAAATTATTTCCAGGCCCCACACAAACGTACCGGATGGAGAAGATGTGGAGGTGGGACCTTGGCACCTGTCTTTTTTAGCAGGCTCCCCGGGTGATTGTGAGGGAGGCGCGCTGACGCTTGAGAACTTTAGCCTTTTTAAGTGATTATAACCGGAGTGCGGTTCCCAAAAGGCAATTTTCAAAACCTCCTTGAGACAACACCATTCACAGTCGGCAGTAGCTGAGAACAGTCTGAATGTCCACCGTTCAGATAGACAAAATGTGGCCTGTCCATGCCATGTAATATCATTCAGTCATAACAAGGCGTGGAGAGAACTGATTCCTGCTCCAACACGGATGGACCTTGGAAGCATCATGCTACCTAAAAGAAGACAGACACAGAAGGATGACTGTAGGTTCCATTTATACAAAATAACCAGAGCCGGCAGATCCACAGAATCAGAAAGCCAGGGGCTGCAGTGGGGGTGGAGGCAATGGGATATGGGTTTCCTTTTAACAGGTAAGGAGTTTTCTTTGGATTGATGAATCTAGTTTGGAACTAAACAGAGGTGGTGGTCACGTAACATTGTGAATGTGCTAAGTGCCACTCAACTGTACACTTTAAAACGGTCAATTTCATGTTATGTGATTTTACTTCAATAAAAAACAATCCCTTGTGGAAATGAAAAATAAAATCCAGATTTCCTGCCTCTGCCCCAGGAGGTTCTACTTTAGCCTATCTGGGGCAGAGCTCAGGATTCTGAATTGGAAAAGGAAATGGAAGCAGGTACGTCTTTTTTTTTTTTTTTAATTTTTTAAGTTTATTTATTTATTTATTTTGAGAGAGTGCGAGCAGGGGAGGGGCAGAGAGAGGTGGACAGGGGAGAGAGAGAGAGAGAGAGAGAGAGAAAGAGACAGAGAGAGAGAGAGAGAGAATGAGAATGAATATCCCAGGCAGGCTCTACATGGTCAGTGGAGAGCCTGACATGGGGCTTGAACCCATGAACAATGAGATCATGACCTGAGCTGAAGTCGGATGCTCAAGTGACTGAGCCCCCCAAGCGCCCTTGGTAGCAGGTACTTCTAATACAAGATCAGGTTGGGGTGTCCCTTGCTGAGCTAGAGTTACAGCCCGTAAAAGTCCTGAATTAAGACAGGTCCCACCAAAAATGGAAGCTACCTGCAAAGCCATAGTCTCCCTTTTTCCTCCCTTGCTCATTACCTCGGTCTCTGTTATGGACTAACTATCTGTGTCCCTCCCCCACCCCCCCAATTAATATGCTGAAGTTTTAACCCCCAATGTGATGGTATTTGTAGGTGGGGCCCTTGGTAGGTAATTAGGTTTAGATGAGATCTTGATGGTGGGGCCCCCATAATGGGATTGATGTATTCTTAGAAGAAGAGGAAGAGACATGAGTTAATTCTCCGTGTGACACATGAGGACCTAATAAGACAGCTGGCCCTCTGTAAGCGAGGAAAAGAGTCCTTACCAGGAAACGAATCTATAGATGCTTTGATTTTAGACTTCCCAGCCTCCAGAACTGTGAGGAATGAATGTCTATTGTTGAAGCCACCAACCTATGGTATTTGTCAAAGGGGGTCAAGGAGGCTAAGAGTCCATTAAGACTTAACTTTGCAATTTCCACGCCCCCTGCCTGGAGTGCCCTCCTTCTTCTAGATCTGTCCAGATATATCCTAAACCTCAGCTCAAGTTCCAGCTTGCAGAGTCTTCTGGAGCAATCTCTTCCCTTTCCTAGGGCTTAGGCATTTCCCCACCACCCTCAGAACTTAGTGAGCTGAATAAGTCAGTCCTTGACAACACTTGTATTTGTTTCTTCCTGATCTGGTTCTGGCTGCATAAATTTTTCATCATATGTTAGTTTCACTTTGGTTCATTTTTTAAAAATGTGACTTTTGGATGAGAATTCATCTGTCTCCCTCACTCCCTTTTCTAGTTTCTCTAGGGCAGCGTCCTCACCTTGTTCATCTAGGGGTCCCCCATTGAGCGCTCGCATGTCTCAATGACCCCTTCTGAGTAAGGCTCTCATGCTCAGTTGGCAGATCATTTTTCTCCCCCCTCACCTCCTGCAGTGATAAAACCAAAAGAGTATTAACAGAGTGTTAATATTCACAGAGTGTGAGGCTTTAACATTCATGTCCCAGGCATTGTCAGTTCTATACACAAAACTTCTTCTTGGATCCTTACAACAATCTTGCAAAGATGTCCTTACAGAAAGGAAACTAAAGCCTAGGAAGTGATTTAGTCAAAGATCGCCAAATCAGAAATGAGGAAGAGCTTGAATTTGAACTCAGCTCTGACTCCTGAGTCTGTTTCTCCCCTCCCTGCCTCCCATTTCTTGTGCCTCAGTTGGGGCCCTTAGCATTATGTGCCTTGAAGGCTATTGTTTCACCATGATCCATCCATCCATCCATCCATCCATCCATCCATCCATCCATCCATCCATCCAGCAAACTTCGCAAGGCACTGAGTAATGTCTTAGAGACTCAGAGGGGAGTGATTGAGATGAAATCCAATCCCTGCCTATATTTGAGATAAATTTCTGTTGTTGGTTTCTACATCTGTTGTTTGTTCTGTGGTTCATGACTAGCACCCACTTTTACTTAACAGGTCACTTCTGTTATTGGGGTAACCTCTCTCCCCTGGAGACAGAATGGTGGGCCCATAATTGGAGGCTCTGTTTTACCCTGGCCTGGGGTGGAGTTGTGCCCTTAGCAAGGCCACTCCATCACCTGCTCCCTGGAATTTGATTCTGAGCAGAGGGACAAAGCACCTGAAAGGTCAAGGCCCTATTTCCATCCGGGCAGTGGCTTTATGCCCAGATTCTATTCCTCAGCTCCCTGGAGCATCTCTCATTCATTCTCAAGGCCCAGTCTCCAACCTCACATTGATTTCTTGAGCTCTGACATCCTTCCAATAAACTCCCTTGTTGCTTAAGTTAGCCAGAGGCTGTCTCTGTCACTCACAACCAATGAGCCCTGACCTATACAGAGAAGTAATGTGTAAACTGGGTGCACATGGCAGAGACACCCAATTCAGTCTGAAGGGGTCAGGGAGCATCTTGGGAGAGGTAGCATCTGAACTGAATCTTGGAGGATGAGCAGGAATGAGTGGGATATAGGTGGAAGCAGGGCGGGGTGGGGGGAGGCTAAGGGTGGGTGCACAGGCAGAGGGAAAAGTATGCTCACAAGTACCAGCAATCAGCAGCTCTTCCTGGGTGCTTTCTCACTTAGCTCCCACAATGACCCCTTGAGGTGGCTCTGATCCCATTTTATAGTTGAAGCTCAGAGAAGCAGTGTGATTTGCCCAAGGCCACCCAGCTAGTGAATGGTTGTGATGGGATTTGAACCTAGATCTTTCTAGAGCCCTGATTTCACATCAGGAGATTAGCAGCTAGTCCCCAGAGAGCCTGTCAAGAGGCCATTCTTTCTCGCCTGCTCGCCTCATCCCTTCTGGGGCAGTGGCCTTCTGGTCATGTGATTCCTATCTCTGGCAATTCCTGGGTCTGCCTAGGGGAGGCCTGCTCTGCATACATGTGGTTCCTTTTAAAAATGTTTTATCTATTTTTAAAAGAGAGTACAGCGAGCAGGGGAGGGACAGAGAGAGAGAGGGGGATAGATCCACTCAGCACAAACAAGCCCAATGCAGAACTACAAGATCATGACCTGAGCCGAAGTCAGATGCCCAACTGACTGAGCCACCCAGGCAGGCGCCCCCGCATACGTGTGGTTTTAATGGCTGAGACGTTTTTATCAGAAAGACTCACCACTTACTCCTTTTCAGGCATGTGGGTAATTAGAGGAGCCAG
>NC_043713.1:75199514-75208084 GCF_006229205.1 Suricata suricatta | reverse complement strand
GGCCATTTCTAGCAAAGTGGATGGACCTCGAGGGTGTCATGCTAAGCGAAATAAGTCAGGCAGAGAAGGACAGATACCATATGTTTGCATTCATAGGTCTAACAGGAGAGACCTGGCAGGGGACCATGGGGAGAGGAAGGGGGAAAGAGAGCGGGGGAGAGTGAGGGACACAGATCAAGGGAGACTACTGAATACTGAAAATAAACCATGGACTGAAGGGGGAGGGGGAGGGAGGGAGGGGGTGACGGTCATGGTGGGGGGGCACTTGTGGGGAGAAGCACTGGGTGTTATATGGAAACCAATTTGACAATAAACTATTAAAACACAAGCCAACTAATATATCATATATGTCTTTCTATGGCAGGAATTTTTGTTGACTGCATACTATTTATTTTTACAACTGTTTATTGAGTACCTACTGCATGTAAGGCGGTGTTTTAGATGTTGAAGATGCATCAGTGAACAAAAAGGGCAAAAATCCCTGCCCTCCAACTAAAAGCCAAAGTCATCACTGTGGCCTACAATGGGTCTGTCCCGGACGCTTATCCAGTAGCTGACTTTCTCTCTCGGTTCTGCTCGATAACAGTTGGATGAGGGGTTATAACACCTATTTGGATTGGCCAATAAGTGGAGGACCAAGGACCATTTGAATCCTTCTCTTCCCTTTCTGCTCTACCTGGACTTTGACTCACACTAAGGAATCAGGGACCCAACATGGGGGTGTCCTCAAGGAGTTCACAGACATTTAGACAGCATTACAGTCTCCCCGTGATTCACGTGCTGCAGTGAACACTCGAGGATCATGTTGGTAGAAGGTGGGAGATGGTCCCCTTGGTCTGGGGAGATGTGGCAAGATGGACGACATGTTATTCTGTGGTAGGAGCAGCCTGGGAGCAGTTCTCCAGGAGGAGAGAAGCCTGGGCTCGGCTGCTGGTTCAGCCTCCAATCCTGAAGTCCCGGGAGCACTTTGAGCAAAGCATTCTACCTTTCCAAGTGCTTCCCAAGCCTTCTTTGTAAAATGGGAATGCTGACATGAAGTGTGCCTATCAGGATGATTTCCTCCAAGTGGGATGGATTTTCCCTCTGGATGACTGCTTCCCATTTACGAGGATGTCATGCCCTTCCCCGACATCTGTTTTGCTCTAGCTGTCACTTATGGAGCACCTACTAAGCACCTGGCATTGTCCCAGCCAGTTTACATAAGCTGTCTCATTCAGTCCTATGAGGTAGGAATGATTATATGTTTTTCCTTAAAGATATGGAATCCAGACTTCAGACAGTTTGAATGACTCACACAAGGTCACTGCCAAGAAAGGGCAGAGCCAAAATACCTAGACAGGTCTGCTGAGTGCAGAGCAGGTGTGCTTTCTTTTTCGCAGATCTACTGAAATAACCAGCTCCTTTTATTCAACAACTCTCTCAGGAAGAAGTACAAAACTGCAGAAAGAGCTTAGCATTGCAAAACCGAGCATCCTGGAATGAAACAGTACCAAAAAAAAAAAAAAACATTTCAAAAGAATATAACAACGTTTTTTAAAAAAAATGTATCTCTTTTCATTGTTTTTCTTTTTTTTCTCGTTATGAAGGCAATTCATATTCACTGTGGAAATTTGGAAAATACCGGAAAGTATAAAGAAGAATATAAAAATCACCCTAATCTTATTACAGGAAGAAAATTGCTGTTAACATTTGTTTTATATCCTCCCAGTATTTTTTCATATGCCTAAATGTACATATATATATTTTAACATAATTGGGATTGTCCTGCCAAATTGCTTTCCAGAAAGGTTGAGCTAATTTACAGTCCCACCACCAGTGTTTGAGAGTGCTTTCTTCACTCTGGCCAGCGTAGAGGTTTTGCTTTTTCGCCTTTTTTTGTGTTAAACCTAATTTAATGGGTTTAAAAGGTAATATCTTGTTTCTTCTTGCATTTCTTTGATTACTGAAATGGCTGAGTTTTTGAAAAATTTCATAAGCTTTTTGGACACATGTATTTATTCTACTGAGAATTGTTTTTCATGTCTTTTGTCCACTTTCTTTCATTGGACCTTCAGCTTTATATTTCTTATTGACTTGTAAGAACTCTTTATATATGACAGTTTTAAAACTTGTCTGGGGGTAAGTGGAGGCATGCGTACTTTCTTTTTGGGCTTCTATATTTCTTATAGTTTCTTTCTAAGAAATTGGCTGTTTGGCTTACTGATTTGGCTTGTGATTTTGGGGGGAGAAAAAACATTTACGTTTTTTTAAAAATCATGGTCAAATACATCATTATTTTCTTCATGATATAGTTTTAAAAGGTGGATTTAAGGCTTTACCCTATCACTGTAAAAAATTCACTAGCCCTAGTTTCTCTAGCTTAGTGGTCCTCAAAAATAACTCCAAATCAAGATTGCTTAGGGTTTTTGTTTTTGTTTTTATAATTCTCAATGGCTAAGCTACACCCCAAACCAATTAAATCAGACTCTTACTGGGGAGAGGGCGGTGTCTGGGTGGCTCAGTCAGTTAAGCGTCTGACTCTGTTTTAGCTTGGATCATGATCTCATGATTTATGAGTTGGAGCCCCACATTGGGCTCTGCACTAACAGTGTGGAGCCTGCTTGAGATTCTCTGTCTGTCTTGATCATACACTCTCCCTCTCTCTCTCTCAAAATAAATAAAATAAACTTAAAAATAATAGGGGTGTCTTGGTGGCTCAGTTGGTTAAGTATCTGACTTTGGCTCATGTCATGAGCCCCGTAGATTCTGTGCTGACAGCTCAGAGCCTGGAGCCTGCTTTGGATTCCGTGTCTCCCTCTCCCTCTGCCCCTCTCCCACTCCTGCTGTCTGTCTCTTAAAAACAAACATTAAAAATTTAAAAACATTAAAAAAAAAAAACAAGAATCTTAAGGTAGGGGTTGAACCTGGGCATCAACACTTAAATTCTTTGTAGTTGAGTGCAAAGGGTAGCCACACTTAAGGACCATTGCTTTAGTCTTATATTTCCCACAGTGGGAAAAGTCATTGTATGTAGTGATGTAACCAGTACAAATCAGTCATACTGCAAAGTCTGACCACTGCCCTCATGTACTGAACATACAATACCAAAATAGACCTCTTTGTACTGGGGCACCTGGGTGGCTCAGTCAGCTGAGCATCTGACTCCCATGATCCCAGGGTCATGGGATTGAGCCCCGTATCGAGAACTGCATCTAGCTCCATTTTGAGTGTGGAGCCTGCTTGTGAGCCCTCTGCCCCTCCCTTGCTTGCACATGTGTGTTAAGCCAGTTCCCCAAAGTCACCCAGAAATTTGTAGGCCATCGGGGCGCCTGGGTGGCTCAGTCAGTTTAGCTTCCAACTTCGGCTCAGGTCACGATCTCGTGGTTCATGAGTTCAAGCCCTGGATTGGGCTCTGTGCTGACAGCTCAGAGCCTGGAGCCTGCTTCAGATTATGTGTCTCTCTTTCTCTCTCTCTCAGAACTGAATAGACATTAAAAATTTTCTTAAAAAAAGAAGTTTGTAGGCCAAGTCATGTTCTGATTTTAGATGCATGAAAGACATTCACTGGGTATTGTGCCATACATCCACCCTTGGAGGGGACTTGATTGGGGGGGGTCCTTCTTTCCAGAGTCTTGTCTGCATTTTGAACAACTGATCCTGGATAAGTTGGGTCTCCTTTCTCATTTTTCATGTAGGTTAGGAAAGTTCATGAACACAGCTAAAATCAGTATGCTACTTTTGGTTACTTTCGTCTGAGATCGCCCACACCACCACCTTTTTCTGATGACACAAGTAGTTGGAAGTTGGTTATGGACCATCATGTTCCATTTTTTAAAAAAATGTGAATGTCTATAGCCACGTGGCGAAGGGGAAGGTCCCTTTCCTGAGTGAGGGTTTATAGAACCTCAAGCACACTGTCCCGTCAGTTAGAGGATGACTCCAAGCTTGTCGGGATGCGGGCACTGTAATAAGACTGTATTCAGTCCCCGTAACAGCTCTAAGAAGCAAGTAGTGGCCTTACTCCCATTTTACAGATAATGAAACTGAGGCACACAGTGTAAGCTGACACACCTCAAGGTCACCCGTGTCAGCAAAGACTGGAACAATCGCCTCCCTCAGCCCAATAGGAGCAGCCCCTCAACTGTGTATCTATCATCAGCTCTCTCCCTTTTCATCACCTTCCTACCACCCTCCACCTGAGACCTGCCTCTTAAAGCCTGTTCCTCATCAGAGGGTGACAGTGTTTCTCTCCAGAGGAGCTCTTGGCTTGTAATTACTAATCAGACGCAGGCAATCAGGCTGCATTTCCATCCCCCCATTTTCCTCCCCTTCTCCCCTCAAGGGACACCTTTCTGGGGGGAAGGTGACTCCTTCAGGAATTCAGATTAACATCAACAACAGGGGTGGGGAGTGGGGAAAGGATGAAGAAAAGCATCAAACTCGTTTGCAAATTGCAAATGACAAGGCATCTTCTGCCATGGTTTGCTCTCTGCTATTTTAAGGGGCCTCATTTAGCATAATATTTGCATCGTTTGTGTCTTACCCGATAATTAGGAGTAGAGACAAATTCTTCTTGTTCTCAGACTAAGGGCACTGGGGTGGAGAATTAAGGCAGCTCCTGAGATGGCACTCTGCAGTAAAGCCTTTAAAAGTTATTCCCCACTGCACCCCCTCGCCCACCCGCTGTCTTGCTAAAATTCCCCAAACACCAAGACTCCTGAACCAGGGTCATTGCTCATTGTTTGGCTCCAGGGAGCCTGTGACCTCCCTGAAACTCTAAGCAGAATTCTGTGTTTATGAAATTGTTTGCCATTTTCCCCCTCTTTGCGGGGGGGAGGTCCCTAGCTTCCCTCAGTTCAGTTATCTATAACTTTCAAATTAAGAGTGACTCACAGCAGACATCAGTTTTGCTTCCCTAGCATCCACCCACACTTCCTAGGGTCCTAGCGTCTTTGTCTTCCTTTGGGAAACCAGCTCTCCTCCATCTTCACTCCATTAGTAGAACTTTTTGTGATGATGGAAGTGTACCATATAGTCCAGGTCTCCACTCAGGAGGGTGAAGGCGCTATATGCTGTGGCCGTGGCAGCCATGAAGGTCCCTGGTGGTCCACATCTTAGCCTGGTTTCTCGCCAAGCTTGATGAATTCTTCTTCTCCTTCTGATTCACTTGTCTTTCTGATGGCTACTGCAGTAATGAGTCAGTGGCTGAGTATATTTAAATGCAAAATGCCATTATCCTTCATTAAAAGGCCTGTCACCACCGGCCTTCTGGGAGAGAGTGATTATGCTATTAAGGGCCCCTTGACATATGGCTCAGGGATGACCAGCCCATCCCACGGCTCCTGCCTCCCTTCGTAGGATGATCCTTTTCTGACTCAGCTGCTTATGCTGAGGAGAGCAAGGCAAAGCCTATGAAGCCACACTTACAGTCAGGGGAAGATGCCAAGGACTAGAATGATGCTGCCTCACTTCCACCATCCGGCCAGGTGTCCGGGAAGCACCCTGTTGCCTTCTTGAGGAGACCCAGTTCCTATCTCTCCCATCACTGGAGCCTCTAGCCTGACTTGAAATTTTTGTCCCCTTTCAATATCCTCTTAGGAAATGTGACTCCCTTTAAATTGTCCAACAGTTGACTTTTATAGGTCTAACTGGAGCCAAAGTTGGGATTTGACAGTAGTTAAGAGCACAGGCTTCGGGGTTGGGGATGATCTTGCTTATTGTTCTGCTACTTATTCACTGTGTGACAGTGGACAAGTTACTTAACCTAAGTCCCAGTTTTTTAAATTTCAAATGGGTATAAATAATGTGGCAGACCCATGCCTTTTTTTTTTCTCATGCTCATCTCCCATTCTAGAGGTTGAAAAAGCCAGATAGTTTCATAGCCTTCTTTGTAGTCAGGGGTGGCCATGTGACTTGAGTTTTGGCCAATGAGATGAAAAGGAAGTTGGTGGGGTGTCTGGGTGGCTCAGTTGACTAAGCGACTGACTTTGGCTTAGTTCGTGATCTCGTGGTCCATGGGTTTGAGCCCTGCACTGGGTTCTGCTGACAGCTCAGAGCCTGGAGCCTGCTTAAGATTTTGTGTCTCCCTTTCTCCCTGCCCCTTCCCTGCTCATGCTCTGTCTCTCTCTCTCTCAAAAATAAATAAACATTTAAAAAACATTTTTTAAAGGAAGTTGGTGAAGAGGATTCTGGGAATGACTTTTCCCCAGTTAAAAGAGAAGTACCTGAGGATAGATCTCCTGATCCCTTTCCTCCTTTCTGTTTTGAATGTTGTTGCATGGCATATAATGTCTGGAGCCATAGGTGCCATCTTGTGACCATGAGGCAACAAACCTGTGAATGAAAACCCAGCACTCTGAGGATGATAGAAGAGAAAGATATAAGAGCTTAAGTTCTTGGTAATATCCTTGAGACGCTGAGCCAATGGCGGGGTGTCCAGTTTACTTGTTAAGTATGTTCTTATTGCTTAAGCCATTGGTAGTCATTTACTGGCTGCTGAAAGGATTCATAAATGATACATCAAACCCAGGCTCACAGGTTGTTGTGAGGAATAAATAATATAGGGTACGGAGAGTTCCCTGCATAGTTCCAGGAACATGATGAGCATACAGTAAAATAGCATTTATTATTGGCAGGGATAACTATACCCAGAGATCCACAGGTGATATTTGAGGAAGCATTGGGAAATCTGTCATGTATAACATTTGGCCCTTACTCTCTACCTGGGTGGATATTGGAATCATAAAATGTTAGCACCAGAAGGGAATCTTTGATCTTAAATTCAGCTTAACCTTTTTCATTTTAAAGATAAGGACATTGGTTCTCAGAATGGGGAAGAAACCATCCCCAGGTCACATAACAAGTTAGTGGCAAATCATGGCAAAAGCAGAGCGAGATCTTAACATTTCTTGGACTTAGAGGCTGAAGCTCTTTCATCCACACTCAATTACTGTCCATTCCTATTTCAATAAGTTCAAAGGTTGTTGTGGGGGAGAGGGAAATAAAATAAGACACCTGGTAGGGAAAAATCTTAAAAATTGGGAAGCACTCCACTTGAAGAGTTATGAATCTTAGTGCATATGGTTGAGCATTTTTGCTACTTTGTCAAATGGGCAGGAAATGCCCTGAGAGTGGGGGCCTCTGTGCCCAGCTAGGTGGTACACCTATATTCATTGGTCCATTAATCCATTGAATGATTCATTTATTCAAGAAATAGTTACTGAGTGACTACTATCATGCAGACACTGGGTTGATTTTGTTTAACATTTGTGGGAATGACTTGGGGCAGAGAGTGCCAAGTGAAACTCCTACCTCTGCTCCTGGAGCAAAGCTCTCTAGTTTGTCAAATTAAATTATCACATGTAAGGACTGACTTAGGATTCACTTATCACAGTAGATTCTCTTCTGTTTGGACATTCAAAGATGTATTTACAACCCAAAGATTTAAAACCTGTGTTTATTTATTTTTTTATAATAGTTTATTGTCAAATTGGTTTCCATATAACACCCAGTGCTTCTCCCCACAAATGCCCCCCACCATGACCATCACCCCCTCCCTCCCTCCCCTTCCCCGTTCAGTCCATGGCTCATCTTCAGTATTCAGTAGTCTCCCTTGATCTGTGTCCCTCACTCTTCCCCGCTCTCTTTCCCCCTTCCTCTCCCCATGGTCCCCTGCCAGGTCTCTCCTGTTAGACCTATGAATGCAAACATACGGTATCTATACTCTGCCTGACTTATTTCGCTTAGCATGACACCCTCAAGGTCCATCCACTTTGCTACAAATGGCCATATGTCATTCTTTCTCATTGCCATATAATACTCCATTGTAGATATATACCACATCTTCTTGATCCATTCATCAGGTGATGGACATTTAGGCTCTTTCCATGATTTGGCTATTGTTGACAGTGCTGCTATGAACATTGGGGTACATGTGCTCCTATGCCTCAGTACTTCTTTATCCCTTGGGTAAATCCCTAGCAGTGCTATTGCTAGGTCATAGGGGAGTTCTATCGATAGTTTTTTGAGGAGTCTCCACACTGTTTTCCAGAGCGGCTGCACCAGTTTACATTGCCACCAACAGTGTAGGAGGGTGCCTGTCTCTCCACACCCTCGCCAACATCTATAGTCATTTGATTTGTTAATTTTAGCGACTCTGACTGGTGTGAGGTGGTATCTCAGTGTGGTTTTGATTTGAATTTCCCTGGTGATGAGTGACACTGAGCATCATTTCATGTGCCTGTTGGCCATCTGGATGTTCTCTTTGGAGAAGTGTCTATTCAGGTCTTCTGCCCATTTCTTCACTGGATCATTCATTTTTATGTAAAAGACCTGTATGCTGAAAACTATAGAAGACTCATGAAGGAAATTGAAGAAGGCACAAAGAAATGGAAAAACATTCCGTGCTCATGGATTGGAAGATTAAACATTGTTAAAATGTCATTATTACCCAAAGCAATTTACACATTCAATGCAATCCCCATCAAAGTTGCATCAGCATTCTTCTCAAAGCTAGAACAAACTATCTTAAAATTCATATGGAACCACAAAAGACCCCGAATAGCCAAAGTAATATTGAAGAAGAAAACCAA
>NC_043713.1:75137956-75199414 GCF_006229205.1 Suricata suricatta | reverse complement strand
TAAAAAGCTTCTGCAAGGCAAAGGAAACAATCAAAAAAACTAATAGGCAACTGACAGAATGGGAAAAGATAGTGGCAAATGGCATATCAGATAAAGGGCTAGTATCCAAAATATACAAGGAGCTCGCTAAACTACATACACGAAAAACCTATGTTTAAAACCTCATTGCCAGGAATCACTGTTTTTGGACATGTCTTGAGAAAGTCTTAGTTACTTAGTGACTTGGTAGTAGTTTCGGGAATCTTCATACTTACTTACTGGTCTCTTCTTTTACAGGCCAAGGAACTATGTTGAGATGGAGTCTGGGGCCTGGGATTTTTCTTGCAGAGAGGGGAAAGGTCAGAGAATGGATATGGGTAGTTCTAGATTCAGGGCAGATGGCAATGGGTGAAGTGTGGATAGAGTTATAAGAGCCCAGTCTTTTAGGTCAGAGAGACTTGCTCTGCTCATTCCTAGCTGTGTAATCATTGGTAAGTCACTCACCCTCTCTGTGCCTCAGATGTTTATAAATGAGAAAATCACTCATTATGGCGATCAAATGAGATGAGGTATCTCCATACGTCATATATATGGAGAGAGAAAACAGAAAGAGAGCTCTCTTGCACAGTAGCCTGCACAAAGTATCCCATGACAAGGACTGGAATGCCAGTAGTTTATCTGGGAGATGATTTTAAGAACTACTAATAGGGTAATGAGGAAGTGACATAGGGAAGGGAAAATAGGTAATAAATTCTTGTTACTGAGCACGTTAACACTGTGGGCAATTGGAGCTCGATCTCACTGGGGACTCCTGGGAGATGTGTAGAGCATACATTAGAACTATCTCACTTGAGAAGTAAAGAAGCTGGAGTATCTATCTTCTGTCTCCCACCCATCACTGGGTAAGTGCCATTATTGGGGGAATTAACTCCCAGAACTCCTAGTATGTCCTGAGTGGGCAGGGAGAAAGGCCGCAGATGGAGACTTGCAATAGAACACTCTCAAGCATATACTGGAATAGTGAATACCAAGGAGATATGGACAGGTTGATCAAAGTTCAGAGTCATATTCTACCACTAGTGACTAGCTATGTTTTCTTGGGCAAATCATCTAATCTTCTGGCTATCCAGAATGTAGTCCATGGGAGCATGGGCATCACCTGGGAGCTGTTAGAAATGTGGGTTTTTAGGTCCCATTCCAGATGTATTAGTTACCTATTGCTGCATAACAAATAACCCCCAAACTTAGCAGTTTTCATAAATACATACACTGTTTTTGCTAGAATCTGCTTGCTTTTATGACATGTATGGGGGCTGCTGCTTTGTGGTTAAGGAGAAGGAAGATTTGGGGGTCGGAGAGGTCTGGAGAAGGAAAAACAGAGTAAGTATAGTCAAGTGCCTGTCTCTTCCCTTACCCATACCCACCTCTACACCCAGTTAATGGCCTCATTTTGAGCTCCAATGAGGTTAGCAGGTAAGATGGAAAGTCAAAGCTGTCATCTTCAAGACATACATGAGATGCTGGACCTAAGCAGGGCTTCTTCTTATGCCTGATTAAAGGAAAACTCCATCTCTACAACTCTGTCTGACATCTCATGCTCTTGGGGGGGGGGTGCCCATGGTGACCTCTAGTGGATATATCCAAGGGCAGAAGCTTTGAGCAACTATGAGACTCAGCTTTCTGTTACCGCCTCTCCTCTAGTCGATGGCTCGGGACCTATGTCAGCACATGCAGGCTCATATGGTAACTACTCACTAGATTTATAGCACTGTTTTAAGCCCCTTAGGTTTGTTAAGACATTTAATTCTATAATAACCTCATGAGTTAGGTTTCTATTAGTATCTTCATATTTGATATAAGGAAGGCAAAGTTCAGAGTGGTTAAGTAACTTGCCCAAAGTCACATAGCCAGGGAGTAGCAGAGCCAAGCTGCTAATGTGGCCTCAGGTTTATGTATGAGCTACAGTTTTGTCACAGGTTGCATTCCTATAGATTGTCAATCACTTGATGATTATACTTCAGGGGTTATACTGTTTTTTTTTTTATGTTTTTGCCACAGTTATCCTCACTCCTTCTAGACATTTTTAGTAATGTGAAATTTTATACTTCTGTTGACTCCTTTTTCATCAAATATTTATTGAGCACTTATTATGTGCTAGGCTTTATATAAAAGACCAGAGAAACAGCAGGGAATGAAATATACAAAAATCTCTATTTTTGTTGTGTTCATGTGCTAGTTGTCTAGTAATGGACAAATGCGTTATCCAGTATATTAGAAGATGACAAATGCTATAGAAAAAATAGATCAGGTAAGAGTGACTGGTAGTGTTTGTTGCAATTTTAAACAAGGTGGTCAGGAGGTGAGGGATTAAGCCAGGTAGCTACCTGGAGGAAGAGCATTCCAATCAGAGGGAATAGCTCATGCAAAGAAGATGGCCAGAATATGCTGGGAACATTCTAGGAGCAGCAAGGAGACCAGTTTAATTGGAACAGGGTAAGCAAGGGAGAATAAGAGATGTGCTTGTAGAAGTAGCAGGGGCCAAAAAGGTGGGGCCATGTAGTTACTTTGAGTGATCTGGGTAACCATTGGAGGGTTGTGGGAAGAGGAATGACTTGAGTTCATGTGTTTCTAAAGGAACACAACAATGTGACAATGTCATTGTACAGAGAATGGGCTATAGGGGGATGAGGACAGAATTGAAGAGACCAATGAGAAGGCTATTATAGTAATCCAGGAGAGACATGTTGAGGGGCTTGGTCAGGTGGAGGTAGTGAGGAGTAGTCAGATCCTGGATGTAGTTACTAAGAGTTTTCAGCAAGGGGCACCTGGGTGGCTCAGTTGGTTAAGCACCTAACTTCAGCTCAGGTCATGATCTTGAGGTTTGTGAGTTCCAGCTCTGCATCCCGCTCTCTGCTGTCAGTGCAGAGCCTGCTTCAAATCCTCTGTCCCTGTACCCCTAGTACCCCTCCCCCACATGTGTTCTCACTCTCTCAAAAATAAACAAACATTAAAATATTTTTAAAAACATTTTCAGCAAACATGAGATTCAAGATTTATCTGCCTCACCTTTCACAGCTGGTCAGGTATGGGAGCTTGTGAAACTGGGATCCTTTGGTTCTGAAGACGGCTAAGACCCTTGACTCCTTCATAGGGTTGCACATATCAGACATGTCAACATCAGGAGTTATTGCTGGCAGCATCTTTTGTCTTTCCAGCAGGGAGATCAGCGGAAGTTTTATCTTAATTAGGTTACACAGGGCACCATCATCCATCCGTCTTCCCCAATTAACTTGGGGGAGAATATGAGGGTGATGGTCGAAGGGAAGACAGCCCCACGCTGATAAATATGAATCAGAACAGACTGGTTGGAGTGTCTGAGGACTCATCAGAAATGAGGGGGGAGAGGAATAGGATTTGTCAAAGATGTTTTGGAGGAGAGACAGTGCAGAAGGCTGTGGTATGGTGGGGACTGATTTAGGAATTACCCCAGTAGGCTAAGCCTGCCTTAATGAGAGAACGCCACCTCCATCTCCCAGACTGTTTATGTCACTAGGATCATTAGGATATCAAGCAAGATTCTGGAAACTCTCCTGATGGCTGCAGTAGGTGTGGCTTGTGTCGGCTGCCACAGCTGGATGTGACATGATATCTCATTGTGGGTGCACATTAGATTCATCAGTGGAGAGTTAGAAAGAAGGTAGGAAGGGGTGCCTGGTTGGCTCAGTCAGTTAAACATCCAACTCTTGATTTCAGCTCAGTCACAGTCGTGGAACTGAGCTCTGCTTCAGGCTCTGGGCTGGGCGTGGAACCTGCTTGGGATTCTGTCTCCCCCTCTCCCTCTGCCCCTCCCTGTCTTTCACTTGTGTGCTTGCACACTCTCTCTGAATAAGTCAGTCAGTCAATCAATCAATTTTTTTTTTTAATAAAAAGGAGGGAAAGAGAAAGGGAGGAATTGAGGCCCCTATCCAACTCAACCCAATTGCCATCTGTGGGCCAGCCAGGGATGGAGATCCCAAACAGCGGGTCTCTGTCCGAGGTGCTGAATTCTCCTAGCACTCTTCCCTGATACCCATTTTTCTTTATTCATTCAAAATTTTACACATCTTTATTGAGCACCCAGGTTCTGTTATCATATCCCAGCTCCTGTTATAGAGCCCAAAATTCATCAAAGAAGAAACTGACAAAAATACCTTCCCTCTTGGAGCTTATGTTCTAATGGGTGCAGTTAGACAAGTTAAAAAAAAAAAAGACAAATTCAGTATTAGAAAGTGAAGATGCTTTGGAAAAAAAGCAGGGAAATGCAAGAGGAAGGGGAAACTTTTCACTGTGGCTATAAATAGGATGGTCAGCTAAGGCCTTGAAGAGGTGGTGTTATTTAAATAAACAGTTGAAAGAGGTGAGGGAGTGAACTATTCAGATTTGCCTATAGTTTCACACTAACCAAGTGGTATTGCTCATGTCTCTCATTAGATTTCTCTTCTTTCTCACATCAGTGCTTTTGCTTATGTATTCATTCTTCCTTGAATTCTCTTCCCTCCAACACCCATCACAACTGTGTTCAAATCCTAACCTTTTTAGGAAGACTCTATAGAAGCACCTGGGTGGTTCAGTCAGTTGGGCATCTGACTTTGGCTCAAGTTATGATCTCACAGTTTGTGGGTTTGAGCCTCATGCCAAACTGTCAGCATAGAGCCTGGAGCCTGCTTTGGATTCTCTCTCTCTCTCTCTCTCTCTCTCTTTCTCCCTCCCTCCCTCCCTCCCCTCCCTGTCCCCTGCTTGTGCTCTCTCTGTCTCTCAAAAATAAATAACATTAAAAATTTTTAAAGAAGATTCTATATAAATGTCACCTCCCTTAGGAAGCCTGCTAGGGTTGTCCATTAACAGGAAGTGATCCCTCTTCCCTACTAACCTTTACAACACCTGCAATAGATTGCTCTGGTTCTTTTTCTTTTTTATGGTGTTTCTGTCACCGTTTAGGCCCCCAGTTTGGCTCTTTCACTACTCTTGGAGTTAAGATTACAGTGTCTGGAATCAGAAAGACCTACATTCAAATGCCACTTCCTCTGCTTGTTATCTGTGAGGCTTTGGACAATGAGATTTGGGGCAAGTTACTGTGTGGACTTCAGTTTACTCCTCTGTCACAGGGAGTAATAATATTACCTGACTTGGGGCTTATCGTGGTAAATAAGCATTAATAAAAAAAAAAAACCCACTAAGCAACACACTTGGAATATGGTCATCATTCAGGTAATGGTAGCCAGCATTAGAATTAATTATCTGGACTCTCTAGCCTTCCTGAACTCAGAAGGCAGGGACCCAGTATTTTGATTTTTAATAATGCCCTGGGTGATTCTTGTACACATAAAGATTTGAGACCCCTTGATGATAATAATATTAGTTATGGCATAGAGTTTTTTGGAGTGTGTGTGTGTACACATACACGCATACATACACACACACACTATATATCTATATATATCTATACACATATACACACAGAGACTAATTTGATATATATGAAATACAAATAGGGTGCCCCGGTGGCTCAGTCAGTTAAGTGTTCGACTTTGGCTCAGGTCATAATCTTGCAGTCTGTGAGTTCAAGCCCTGCATTGGGCTCTATACTGACAGCTCAGAGCTGAAGCTTGCTTCGGACTCTGTGTCTCCCTCTCGCTGTCTCTGCCCCTCCCCTGCTTATGCTCTGTCTGTCTCTCTCTCTCTCAAAAATAAACGTTAAAATTTTTAAAAATATAAATATGAATGAAATATATAAATGAAGTAAATATATAGTAAATCAATCTATCTATCTATCTATCTATCTATCTATCTATCTATCTATATCTATCTATCTATCTATCTATCTATCTATCTATCTATCTACCTACCTACCTACCTACCTACCTATCTATATAGCTTACAAAACTGCCTGGCACTCAGTGAGTCTTTGCTGTTACTTTGTGTTTGTGAGCAACCTCTGTGAATAGTCAGTTCACATGAATTTGACCAGAGGGCTCCTGAGCCTGCTTCAGAGGCCTCCTTGCTTTACAGTCTTGTTTTGCTCTGTGTGCACAGCTGTTCTGAAGACATGAACCTCAGACAGAGAGGGAACAAACCCAAAATGAGCCTCAAGCACTTGCCCTGCTGTTGCTGCTGCTGGTAGAAAAATAGCATCATCTCTGCTCTTTAAAGAATTCCTCTGGCAGATGTGAGCACAGCTGCTCCACCCCCTCCCTGCAGGCAGAGAGCAGGCAGGCACTGCCAAGAGTTCAGGAAACCATGCTGTAGCCAGCTCATGCAAATGAGACCCACCGTGGCTTCCCCATCTTCTTACTAATCTCCCTTCCTCCTTCTTCCCCTTCTGTCCAAGAAGGCTATGGGATGGGAGATCTCTCTTAGTTCTAGCTGCTTCTAGAAGAGGAAATTGAGGGGGAGAATTCTCAAGGGGTAGGGAGAACTTCCAGAAAAGGAGATAGAGAAGAGAAAGTCTGGTGCAGCAAGGTGTGTTAGTGGAGTTTACTCCCAGCAACACTGTCTTGCTATGTGACCTTGGGCAAGCCACTTCCCCTCTCAGATTCTTATCCCAAGTCAAACAGCACATTACAGTGGAATGGGCATAAGCTTTGGAGCCCAATCTATTTAGGTCAGAATCCTGGCTTTGCCTGTACCAGCTCCATGACCTTGGGTAAGTCTGTTTACTCTTTTGCATCTTTAGTTTTCTCTTAAGAGAGAGAGAAGTTTGGAAATACTTGTCCTGTGTGCCCAACTGGTTTACCATGAGAATGAAACAACTCAGGAGGTGTCAGAGCCCCTCCTAAGATGTGAAATGCTAGACATATGTGCGGTGTCATTCATTCCATCTATGGAAACTCAACTCCCTCATCCTCCCCAAGTCCAGGGTAACATTGTGCTAGACCAGAAAATTTAAGACATGCTGCCAAGAGAGAGGTTACTTTGTCAAGGGTGCTACCTGCAGGATGATCAAATTTCACCATGCAGCATTCCCCTTGATAACATAGCTCCAGGCACTGGCAGAGGGGAAGGGCATGCCTATCACCCATCAGATCAAGACTCTCTGTCAGGAGCATTTGGAGTAGAGGCAGCTTGACAGAATGGTTAAGGACAAGAGGTATAAGATGGGTCTAGTTTCAGATTTCGGGTCTTATACTTACCAGCTGTGTGACTTTGGGTAAATCACTTAACCTCTCTGAACCCCAGCTTCCTCCACATGTAAATGGGGGATAATCATTACTATCTCACAGTGTTGTTGAAGATTAAAAGGGATAAAGTGCACATTAAGTATTTTTCGCAATGCCTAGTATATAACAAGGGTTCAGTGATCAATTTCTAGATCTTATTTATTTATTTTTGAGTCTGAGGGAAGGACAACTTTCTCAAGTTTGCCAAGTGATCTTGCAGCCACTGACGCAGAGGGCGTATCGGCTAGAAGGGTGAGATGTGTTGCAAAGGGTCCCAGACTCGGGATCACCATGGCTGGAGTTGTCTGAGACCTGCTGGGATGTGTGACTTTAGATATGTCCCTTCCTTCCTCTAAATTTTAATTTTTCTCATTTGTAAAATGGGGGAAGCGGCTTTTATCTGTCTGCCTCACAGGATTGTTGTAAGGCTCAGATGGGTCAATTCATGAGAAAATGCCTTGTCAATCTGAAAGTGCTGGGTGGCTGAAAAGAGGGAGATTTAGTGTGTGAGAGATGGGTACGGTCCCACCACCCTTGGCTGTTTCCTCTTTACTATTCTGCAGCTTGCTGTGAGCCAGGCAGATGAGGCCAGATGGAATTTGGCTTGTCACAGCCCAAATACCCCAGAAATAGACTGCCCTCACCACCAGGTTCCCCTCTTCGGTGACAGCATCACATGGGGGCATTACCAATTGCTGGCAATTCCTTAAAACTCCTCCCACTGACAATTTATCTGAATAGCTGAGCCAAGATAGTCCAACTTCTCAAGAACATATTACAATCTTGCCTCCCCACCCCCCAAAAAAAACCAGCCCCTCTATACTCAGAGCCCCATGAGGAAAGAAAGAGAGGTGGGAGTTTGAAGGACATTTAAAGAAAGGCTTACACACAGGAGAGTGGGCAAGGGTGGGGGATGGATGAGGATATTGAGACACTCAGAGACTTGCCTTAGCTGGAAGCAGGTACCCCTGGCTTGAATATACAAGGAGAGAGTGGGGTTCCGGAACCTGGTAAGACAGGGACGGGGGCTAGAAGGAGCTCTGGTCATGGAAGAGCATCTGGAACCACAACACTGAGTTGGGCACTCCTGGGAGAGGCAATGGGGAGAAGAACCTCCAGCTCTTTCTTCTTGCTCTCTGACCTCTCCCAGTGCTTCCCTTTGACCCAACTTCCTGGGAAGTCAGAGGTCAGGGGGCCCACTGAAGCCACCCATATGGGTCATCCCCTCAAGACATAGAGCAGTAGAGAGAAGGGCAGAGTGGATCTGGTTGGGGAAGGGGTATCACAAGCAGACAATAACCAGCCTACCTACACATGTTCTTTCTCGGTTACCCTACTGGGCCCCCACACTCTTAGTGAAAGATATTATCTCCATTCTTCTGAAGCCCTTGTCAGAGCAGCATTGTCTCCTGTGAGATCAGGACCCCTATTTAGAGGGCTGACACAGAAGGAAATGAAAAGTTCTGAGACAGGCCAGGATGTCAATGGCAAAATGTCAGAAGAGCTGGCGTTGGGATGATTCAGTCATAGGCTGGGTGGTGAGCTCCATGAAGTCCCAGCTCTTCCAGGAATGGTTCTTGCTTCCCCGTTTCCACACAGCTGGAGGGGTAGCTGATTTTCTCAGCTATAGCCTAGCAGTTAGGAGCATGGATTTGGCACCAGACAGACCTGGCCTTTCCACTCCTGGATGTTTAAACTTGGATGCATTTGTTAACCTCTCTGAGCTTCGGTTCTCTCACCCATAAAATAGAAATAAATTGACTTCATAGAGTTGTTATGAATGAGAGGCGAAAAGCAAAGGGTCCGACCAAGCAGGAGACTGTCAGGATAGGATAGCTAGAATATTCTCCTGTCACTGGCATATGTACTTTCTCTGGTGGGGCTCCCATGGCTGGGGTGCGGCCCTGCCTCAGCATCGGTGCTCCCTCACATGCTCAGTGCTGGCCCTGTGCTCCCCAGGGAGGGCTGCTGTCTGGCTCAGTCTGAAGAGTGCAGGGCGGGAGAGGCTGGGGAATGCAAATGTGGCCTTATCTGAGTGTGTACAGCTGCTGTCTTCCTTGACTCCATCGCCAGGAACAAGGGCAGACTCTGGATCCCCCGGGTGCTCCAAGCTGCTTCTAGCCCCACTGAGTCTACAGTGTCAGCAACAATAGCAATACCTCAGGCTTTCCTATTTGCAGTACACTTTGATGTTTATGCTCTCACTATGACTCTGGATTATGATTACCCACCACATTGGACAGAAGGGAAAACCAAGGCTTAGAATGGCCAGGAAACTTGCACAAGGTTACATGGCTACTTGGCAGTGGAGTAGGGTATAGAACCCATGCAGTTTGACACCAAATTTTTAAGGTTCATCCTATTAGCAAGAGTACATCTGGATGCAAGTAATAGAAAACCTAGACTTGATGTACTCAAGCAAGAAAGTCTTTCATAAAGTTCCTAACAGGCATTCTGGAGCACATTTGGTTCTGTGTTTAGTTAATCAGCATCTCAACAATGTCTATTCGGGGTCTTTGTGGTTCCCTACAAATTTTAGGATTGTTTGTTCTAACTTTGAGAAGAATGCTGGTCCAATTTTGATTGGGATTGCATTGAATGTGTAGATTGCGTTGGGTAATGACATTTTAACAATGTTTATTCTTCTGATCCATGAGCACGGAATGTTTTTCCATTTCTTTGTGTCTTCTTCAATTTCCTTTGTAAGTTTTCTAAAGTTTTCATCGTACAGATCTTTTATGTCGTTGGTTAGGTTTATTCCTAGGCATTTTATGGTTTTTTATGCCATCTAACCTGGATTATTTTCATTTCTCAGCTCATGGGAATTGCCCTCAGTCTGGCTTATTTCAGAGTCACAAAATGGCTGCTGTGGTGCCAGGTATCACATCCAGGTATAACATCCAGGAAAGATGAGAGGGCTTCTCTTGATGTGATATCCCTTTTAGAGCTAGGAAACATTTCCCAGGAGCCATTGTCCACAAACTGAGTTCCATGTCCCATTCCCAAATGAATCTCTGGCAAGGGAGTAGGAATGGCTGAGACTAATTAGACTTTGCTTCTCAGTTAAGAGTCAGGAGAGAGAGGTGGCCATGATGGGCAACCGTCTGTCCTCAGCCCTCGTGCTTATGATTACTATGCTGTTAATTCTGGCCTTGTGACTCACTTGGTCTATGTCCATTATTAGTGCAAAGTAGACTTTATGGTATAGAAGATATATCTGGCAACAGGATGCTAGGGTGTGGTCTCAGCCTGTCAATGACTTAGAGAATAACTCGAACAAGAAACTTTCCCTCTAAAATGTGAAGTATAAAATGTAAAGTTTAGTGAGTGGGCACCCTATCTCTAGGGTCAGAAAGTTCTGGTTCCCAATTCTGGCCACTTGGCCCTGAGCACTCTTTCCTGAGCTCCATCCTTTTTTACTAAAAGGTACCTAAAAATGGTCTATGTCTCTAGACTATAGTGAAGATTGTAGAGAACACAGTGCCAAAGCACCTAGCACAGTGCCTAGTACATAGTAGGTGCTCAATAAAGACCAGCTGGTATTATGGAGGTGTTGAGTTCCCTCCCACTTGAGAGTTAAGGAGTTTGTGAAATGTCCCTTTGAGCCTCTGCAGTCTACGAATCCTGTCTGACCCTGGGGACCCTGACTTTGCATTTAGTCCATGTGGCCAGCTTAAATCCCCTTGTTCCCCTGGGAGTGGGACTCCAGAGGGAAATGTTCCAGGCAGCCATTGTGTTCAGCCCTATCTCTGCTAAACCATTCCACAGCCTATGCACCATGCAAAAACCCAGCTGGCTTTCCTTCTGTCTGGTCAGTGCTATCTGAAGCTGGTGTCAAGGGGCCTAGGGACAGCCTTCTTCAGCCAGCAGCAGAAAGCTGGTGGCGTTTCCTTTCCCCCTGAGTGGGCTGGGGACAGCAAGTGACACTAAGGAGTCAGTGGAGCTCACCCTGTGGCTGGTGAGCAGCTGGTTTGTGTACAATAGTGGCAGACTGGGAAGAGCGTGTTACCAGCTGAAGCTTCCAGCATCACGGATCCAGGCAGGAAATGTCTGTGGCAGATCAGCTCAGCAAGGACGCGCCATTGGTCAGCAGGCTGAGGTCCAGTTCACATCCTGGCTCTGCGGATTTGCCCGCGTGACGATGCTCAACACACAGTCTGGCCCAACCTCAGTCTTCCTGCCTGGAGCAGTGGTTCAAAGTATGGATTCCAGATGTGGCCACAAGAAAGTACTTGAACTCCAGCCCTACCACTTCCTGTGTGACCTTTGGCCTTAGACTTAGCCCATTTGGGCTGCGTCTTTATGTTTTTTAAATGTTTCTATGTATTTTTGAGAGAACGAGAGAGAGAGAGAGAGAGAGAGAGAGAGAGAGAGAGAGCGAGCGAGCATGTGGGCAGGGGAGGAGCAGAGAGAGAGGGAGACACAGAATCTGAAGTAGGCTCCAGGCTCTGAGCTGTCAGCACAGAGCCTGACATGGGGCTCTAACCCACAAACCATGAGATCATGACCTGAGTGGAGGTCATATGCTTAACCGATTGAGCCACCCAGGTGCCCCTGGGCTGCATCTTTAATGCAGGGATGCAGATCCAGGATAATCTCCCCAACTCCAAGGCCTTCACTTAATCATGCCCATGAAGTCCCTTTTGCCCTACAAGGTGACATGTTCTGAGATTGTAGGGATTAGGAGATGGTCAACTTGGTGGCAAGTGTCATTATTCTGCCTCTGATAATACTGTATGATTCCATTTCTATGAACTTCCAAACTAGCTAATTTAACCTAATCAGGATAGCGGTTGGCCTTGGAGGGACACGTGGGGGCCTGTGATCTGGATGCTGGTTCCACAGCTCTGGTCATGTTGCGAACATTCGTCAACTTAGGCATTGATGACAGGTGCACTTTTCTGAAGATATGTTATACTTCAGTAAAATAGTTCACTTAAAAAGGAAAAAACCCCTGCAATCCAAATGGTAATGATTTCATTAGGAGGTTGGGGGCTTAAATGTGGCATGACTTATTAAATGCCTTTTCTTAGGACTAGAGACGGAGGGCATAATAATATAACGATGAATATATTATATTTTAATGACAAATGCTCATAAGGAATGGAGGGCATTACTAAATGTGTGACTTGTTCATTCAGCTTACATGTGTGTGTGTGTGTGTGTGTGTGTGTGTGTGTAAAAATAGCTCATGCACAAAAAAAATTACATAGGATACATTTTCACAATTCGGAGCTTTACAGGCATTCCATTATTGAGGAAACTACAGGGAAAAAAAAAGAAATTATCTTCTTTAAAATGGTTTTATTTGTGTATGTTTATATGGCAACAATGCCAAAGTGGTGAGAAGCAGTTGAATGAACGTGTGGTTTTAAAAATGTTACATAATAAAAGAGAGCACACACACCAAAAGCAGGCTAAGGCATGTGATGGAGGAAAAGTCCAGGTCCAGGTATTTAAGAAAATCCATAAGTGTTGGTGCTCATGCAGTGAGGAATTGGGGCCAGTTAAGTGACAGCACTTCACAGAACTACCTTCTTTTTTAGTTGTCATCTTCAAAACTGCCCTACAAGGGAAGGATTTTATGTTTTTAATATTTTTTTAATAAGCTCCAAAAATGTTTATTTATTTACTTGGAGAGAGAGAGAGAGAGAGAGAGAGAGAGAGAGAGAGAGAGAGAGACCAAGCATGAGTGGTGGTGGTGGGGGCACAGAAGGAGGGAGAGAAAGAGTGAATCCCAAGGAGGCTCTGTGCTGCCAGCGCAGAGCCAGACGTGGGACTTGAACTCATGAACCCTGAGATCATGCATGACCTGAGCAGAAATCAAGAGTTGAATGAGCCACGCAGGTGCCCCAGGGAGGGACTTTATTAAGCCAGTTTTGCAGGTAAGGAACTGGGGGCAGCGCTGGTATCTGAACCCACATCTGGCTGACTCCCAAGCCCCCTGTACGTACCTGCCCTGCTGGCCTGGTCCCCTGAACTCCAGGCGTGCATTTCCCTCCCAGGCCTCCCATCTGGCCTCCGTTGTCAAGTAGAAACGTGGTAACTGGGAGTTGAAGGTGATCCAGAGTCTAAATTCTTCCCCTCTCAGCCCAGGCCGAGCTCCCACTGGATGCTCTGATTTATCAAGGCTGCAGGCATCCCTGCCTGTCTGGGCTGTGATTTCTCAGAATTTTGTGAGAGCCTCTTGTGAGGGGCATCCGTGTGCCTGTCTGGCTGCTGTCTGTCCACAGAAAATCTGCTGTTTGACTTTCTGTTTGTACTCAGGTGCTCTCTTAAGCCAATGTGAGTGCTGGGAGTTTGGCAATGGGTTTCTGAGGTGCGGGGATTGGGTTCCCCCAGGCTTGTTGGAGAGAAGCCTCTTCAAACCTACGTGCATGGTAATCATGACAGGTAACAGCTAGTATTTGTCGAGCCTTTCCCAAGTGCAGGTACTGAGGTCTTGAGTGTGGCTTCAGCATCAGGAACTTTCAATCTCCCCAGGAAAACCTAATGGGCATCCAGAGTTGAAAACCACCAGTCTAGGGGTAGGGCACAAACAGGGGGCACATGGGACCAGAGAGAGGTGGGTGGGACCACAGAACCTTGTTCCGAAGGGGCTGGTTCAAAATTAGCCAGCTCTTCATCCTCTCTCTCCTCCTTTCTTTCCCCTCCCTTTGTTAATTGCTGTCAACATCAGGGTCATCTTCCTTATTATTCTCATTGCAGCTCTGCTTTCATTTAGCACTTACTGCACCCCACACACGCGAGGTTTGAATATTCTCATCCCATTTTATCCTCAAAAATCCCATGTTAGCCACTATTATCACCCCCCATTTTGCTGAAGAAAATAGTCTCAGAGAGGTTAAGTCGTGTGTCCAAGGTCACACAGCCGGTAGAGACAGGCTAAGATTTCAAATTTTGTCCTTCATTTCCCTTTTCCTTCCCCTTTTCTTTCTTATTTCCTTCAAGTCGCCTCCTTCTGTTCCTTCTCTTTTCTTCCCTTCTTCCTCTCCTTATCTTTGCTCTTCTCCTTTCTTACCAGTTTCTTTCCTGTTTTCCTGAGAACTGCAGAAGTTCAGTGGGAAATACAAGGTAGACAAAACCCACGTCCTCAAGACAGTTTTAACCCTGCTGTGGAAGCCAGACCTTCACTTGTTTGTTCCCTTATTCATTTATTCTGGTTTTATTTAGCACTTAGCACATGGCAGACACTATCCTACATGCTAGGGCTCCAGGAATAAATAAACAGAAGCCTCTGCCTCATGGATATCTCTAGTAGCACGTACTTTGCTTGGACCACCACAAAAAATGCCATAGACTGGGTGGCTTAACCAACAGACTCTTTCTCACTGTCCCGGAGGCTGGCAGTCTGAGGTGAGAGAGCCAGCAAGGTTGGTTTCTGGCTAATGTGTCTTCCTGGCTTGTAAGTGACCACCATCTCACTGGGTACCCACAGTGGGGTGGGGTGGAAAACATTCTCTGGTGTCTCTTCTTATAAGAGACTTAGTCCCACCGTGAGGGTCCCACCCTCCTGACCTCATCTAAAGGCCCCACCTCCAAGGACTGGCACATGGCGAGGTGGTTAGGGCTTCAACATAGGAATTTTGGAGGGACATGATTCAGTCCGTGGCCACTATGTAGCCGTGGAAGACTGCATTACAAGAGCTGCCTCAGTATGGCAATGAGGACCAGACAAGGGCATACAGAGTGAACTGAAGGTGCTCAAAGGAAGGAAACCTGGGGAGAGAAGGGCTGTTGAGGCAGAAAGTGAAGTCGGTCTGTTGAGCAGGCTGTATCTCTGCATGGTGATGATGCATCTTTTTCTGCTCTCAACAATATCAGAAACTGGATTCCTGGCTACCATTGGGTACAAACTGGTAGATAGCCTACTTCCTTCTTTCTGGGGAGGGTTCTTGTGGTCATAGGAGTCAAATGTTCCTAGTCTTTTGAGGTCTAGGCCTATATGGAAGACCTTGGACTTACTGGACCAGTGAAGTTTTTTTTTATGTTTTATTTATTTTTGAGAGAGAGAGAGAGAGAGAGAGCGAGCAAGAGAGAGCAAGCAGGGGAGGGTCAGAGAGAGAGAGAGAGAGAGAGGGAGAGAGAGACAGCGTGAGCAGGGGAGGGTCAGAGATAGAGGAAGACACAGAATTGAAGACAGGCTCCAGGCTCTGACCTATCTCTCAGCCAGAGCCCAACACAGGGCTCAAACTCATGAACCATGAGATCATGACCCGAGCCAAAGTCAGAAGCTTAACTGACTGAGCCACCGGGACACCCCTCAAGGTTTTTCTTTTTTTAGTGTTTATTTTTGAGAAAGCGAAAGAGAGAGAGACAGAGCATGAGTGGGGGAGGGGCAGAGAGAGGGAAACACAGAAGCAGGCTCCAGGCTCTGAGCTGTCAGCACAGAGCCCGATGCTGGACATGAACCCTGAGATCATGACCTGAGCCAAAATCAGAGGCTTAACTGACTGAGACGGCTGCAGTGAGACCGGAAAGCATGCACCAGTGCCATGGGTTCATTTTTGTGTGGGAGTATGTGGTCATGTGAGTACAAGAGTGGCATGTGGAGGAATGTCTGAGTGATGTGGGAACATTGTATGTGTGCCTTTGTGCGGTGATATCTTAGGATAGTATGTGTGTGCGCTTATATATAAGTCTATATGTGGATTTGTGTGTGAAAGTGTGTGGGCACATGTGAATATACAGATCATGCGAGTCTTTGTGTCTGACGATGCCTATAATTAAGTTTATGAGATGAAACATGAGTGCCTATAGGTCCATGGGAATAAAAATTGATGGGAGTGAGAATATCTGAATTGTATTTATTCATATGAATTAATTAGCTATTGCCACAATAATGCTGTGGAATAAACTACCCAAAACTCAGTGCCTTGCAGCAACTTGCATCTATTCTAGGGATTGGAAAACTTTTTCTGTAAAGGGACAGATGGTATATACCTTTGGCTTTGTTGACTATGCAGTATCTGTTGCAACTGTCCAACTCTACCTTTGTAGGGCAAAAACGGCACAGACAGTATATAAACAAGTGAGTATGGCTGTGTTCTAATAATTATTTACAAAAACAGGCATAGATTCGATTTGGCCCATGGGCTACAGTTTTCCAGTCTCGAATCCAGTCTGAGACTTACAGGCCTTTGGGTCAGCCATGGTGTGGCTGATCTAGACTGGACTCAACTGGGTAGCTCTACTTTAGGCTGTGGATCCAGCTGGGCTGAGCTACCAGTGCCTATGATGTTCATGTCTGCTCCATGTTCATCCCAGGGCCAGCCTGAAGGGGCCTGCTCTACTTCTGGCAGGTCTCTGGAGATCAAGAGAAGGCTCACAAGCATTCAGGGTCACATCTGCTAACATTCCCTTGGCCAAAACAAATCATATGGCCAAGTCCACCATCAGTAGGTGGGGAAAGAAACGAAGTCCATGGTAAGAGGAAGTTAAGTAACAAAGGGCATGGATGTTTGGTTTTAATACAAGGGGTATGTGAAGGATTTCAAATGCTGATTTAAGATACTTCAACATGTATGAAGGCCATATGTGAGACTGTGTGTGATGGTATGTGTGTAGGAGGGTGTTTCACATGTGAGGGGTCCTTGGGATGAATTTGTGGCTACATGTGTAAGAAATTATCTGGGGGCATTTAGAAGTTGGGATGTGTGTGAGATAGTGTATGTGTGTGAACCCTTCTGGGTGTATGCATATGTGTGTGTTAGGTGTATATGCTTGGCTGTGATGGCATCTCTGGGTGCGTATATGTGGGTTATGTGTTGTGTGTGGATCTGGATGTATATGCATAGCTATGCAAAAAATGTCTCTGTGTGCATGCGTGTGTGGGCTGGGGTGTATATGGTGTATATGTATTGGGGTGTACATGTGTCAGGGGTTCATGTGGGAGCATTGCATGCTGCCCAGGAGTGCATAGGCATACCCTGGCTGTGGGGAGAGGAAAAGCAGAGAGTGGGGAGGGGCGGTGGTACACATTCCCCCTTTTCCCTGGCACAGACTCAAAACCATTCCCGTCTCTCAACGTGAGTTCTTTGTAGCTAAGATTAATTTTCTTATTTAGCATTTATGTGGCACTTTGGATCCGCAAAGTGCTTTACAATCAGTTTTATTAGTTGTGCTTGTGTGTTATATATAGCAGCAACCTCAGATACACCCAGAGAGTCTCTTCAGAGATGTGAACAGAGCAAGGCAAACTCCACCCTCCTCCTCAAGCTTTGCCAATTCCCCAGGACATGGTCTTCCCTCCTGGGTTCAAGTGGGTGGTTGGTGGTGCTGATGCTGTGGGGAGGGGTGCTCCTTTGGAGCTGCCCCCAAAGGCAGCTTTCCCTTTTCCATGAGAAATCAGTGATTCTACTCACTAGAGTACTTGTCTGGCTCAGCTCATTTACGTGCCTGGGCCAGTGGATGAGGACCTATTTGCAAGAGTGGCTTAAACCTCCTTCCGTTTCTTGCAATAAGGCACTTGCTCTTTCTTTTTTCCATCTTCAGTTTGTCCCTGGCTGTATGGCTACTGGCCCATCTTTATATGAGTTCTCCTCCATCAAAGCAGACCTGAGTCAAGGATACATGGGTGCAAACAACTTTTTAGGGAAGTGATCCTAGGAAGCATGAGTGAGAGAATGGAAAAGTGAGGTGGCGAGGGGAGAAAAGCAAAGAAGAGGTATGTTATTGAGGAGATTAGTGCTGTGGGCCACTGGACCTTCATTCTACTGAGAAACCATGCTGCAGAACCACTAAGGGCTGGGATTTTTATCCTCTCCCACACTCGTTTGGTTAAGAGTTGCTCCTCTGCCCCCTGTGGGTTAACCCCTGCACATCTAGGTTAAGTCTACCTAAGGCCAAGCAAAGTCCTCTAGTGCTACTTCACTATTGTCCTCAAGTTGAGGACAACCAGACATAGATCCTAAAAGTAAGAAGCTTGTACATGGGAGAATTCTTGGCTATATCTGCAGGTGAATTCAGGTGGGCCAAAGGTATATGGGATTGGAAATCAGTTGTCTGCTGCACACCCCTGGACTCTAGTAAAACCTTTATTTCAAGGTCACCAGGGATCCTCAATGTCATAGATTCCATTGGCAAGTCTTGGCTTATTGTCCATATCCCCTGTAGCAGTTGGCTGTCCAGTGATTCTGCACTGTCTGGTTTCTTTGTCTCTCCACCTCCTCCAACTCTCTTCTGTGCATTCTCTATTTCTCTTTTTCCTTCTCCCAAATGTGTATATTTCTCCAGTATCTTTTTTTTTCCTGCTCCATACAAAGCTCACCCACGTCCCATGTAGCCATATCAGAAGGTGTGGCTTCTCCCTTTCTGTCCAAGTCCTCGCCCTGTGTGTACAACCACCCCATTGAAATGCTCATTTGAGGCTCACTTCAGCAACTCAAACTCAGCACTGCAAATCTAACGCATCATCTTTGACCTCCTGCCCAAATGGACTGCATTCTTGCCTCTCAAGTTCACTCCAGGGCCAGCCACCTTGGTATCATGTGAGCTTGTGGATGCAAGAATCTCAAGTCCTGACACAGACTGACTGAATCAGGATGTGCATTTTTAACAAGGCCCAGGTGACTTGTTTGCCCATTAATATTTGATAAGCATTGGTTTACACTATTGATTCTCTGGATTTCTACTAATGGCACTAGCATTTTACCAGTACTCAGTCTGAAAACTGCAGTTCTTTGAATCCTGGTAGTAAATATCCACTAGCTTCCTTGAAAGCAGGATTTCTGTAGGACTGAGGTCTCAGATAAACAACAAGTGATAATAATAATGTAACTGATATTAATGTGTTTCAGTTGAATAAGTCTGTGACAATACCATTACACATATAATTTCACTTCAATAAATATTTATGGAGCTCTGGCTCCATGGTAAACTGAAATGGTGTAACATTGAACTAGGCTTAATCCTATCCTCAAGGAGTTCATACTTCAGAGAAAGGAGACAAAAATAGATGCCAAATGATAGAGGATGTCTTGGAAACCAAAAGATGGGTCCTAACACAGCTTAGGGGTTAGAGAAGTTCTCTTGAAGAAAGGATACCCAGGGGGAAGGAAACTGATGCATGAGCAGACCCAGCCACTGAAGGCAGGAAAAATAAAGGTCAGCAAGATAATGGTTTATGCACGCCCTGGCAAGGAGGGAAATTAGGGTGTGTTTGAGGACTCTGCCTAGGTTTGGAAATTGGTGGATATTCACCTCACCTCTTCTGCCTCATTGGCCTCAACTTAAAAAATGGAAAAAACACAATCTACCTTCTCAGGATCACGATAAAAATTAAAGTGACCATGTTCCAGAACTGGTAACTACCTGGTCTTTATAAATATTGACTGAATATACATTGCCAGCAACCAGAACTTGGACTTTATTTACAGAAAAAAAAATCATGGTGTAGTGGGTAGAATGGTGTGCCCCCCCACCCCAAAAGATATATCCGTGTCAAATTCTTGGAACTAGTGAATGTGACTTTATTTGGAAAAATGGGTCTTTGCAAGTGTAAATAAGAATCTTGAGATGAGGTCATCCCGGATTTTCTGGGTGGGCTCTAGATCTAACCACAAGGATCCTTAGAGGATACAGAACAGGGGAGGCAGCTATGTGAAGATGGAGTGATACAGCCACAGTCAAGGAGTATCTGTTGCCACCAGGAGATGAACGAGGCAAGGAAAGATTCTTCCCTAGAGCCTTTGAAGGATGGCTCTGCTTGCACCTTGACTCTGATCACTGTGGCAATTTGTTACAACAACCACAGGCACCTACAACGCATGGTTACCAATTTGTGAGCATTCTCTACATGCCAGGGGTGCATTCCTCCTCATCGATTCTTTGAAGTGATGCTATTATTCCTGTTTTCTGCATAAGGAGTTCTAAGGCTCATGCAGGTGAAGCAAATCTTGCTAGCTCATTCACTTGCTAAACAGCAGCTGACTTCTTAACTGCCCAGGCACTGACTGGGGCACTGAGAGCTAGAATGATGAGCAAAGTAGATGCCTTTGCTCAGGTCACGGGGCTTAATAGCCATCTGCACTGGGTTGAATAGTGTCCCCTGCCCTCCCCAAATTCATGTTCACCTTGAACCTTGGAATGTGACCTTATTTGGAAATAAATTGTTTTGCAGGTATAATCAAGTCATGATGAAGACATTCTGGATTATATGGGCCCTAATCCAATGACTGTTGTCCTTATAAGAGAGAAATTTGGACAGAGAGACACAGGGAGAATGTCATTTGACAGTGGACACAGAGATCAGAGTCAGTGTCTAGGAGCCAAAGAACAGCAAGGAATGCTGGGAGCCATCAGAAGTCAGGAAGAGGCAAGAATTCTCCCTAGAGCCTTTAGAGAGCATGGCCTTGCTGGGATCTTGATTTCAACCTCCTAGTCTCCAGAATACTGAAACAGTAAATGTCTGTTGTTTGAAGCTACCTAGTTTGCCGTAATTTGCTACAGCAGCCTTAGGAAACTCATATGCCACTCAAAAATTATATAATTCTACATATGGACAACACAACATAGAGAGCTGTGGTAGCCAGTGAAGGAGGTGGAGAAGGCTTCACCTCAAAGGATGCTCAGTTTGGCATCTAAAGGTGGGATAGGAGTTGAGTGTGCAGAAAGAGGGAAGAAGATTGGGGCTAGAGGGACCTGAATGTGTTCCGGTTCAGTGGCTTGTGGATGACCTAGGTAGGCACTGGATGAATGGACAGAAGGAAGGTCAGAGCCCAGAGGGGCACATAGCCGGCAGTGGGGCAGCCAGGGCCATTGCCCTCCCCAGCTTTCTGGCCTGTGACTTCTCTCCTGGGACTGGTGGGTCAGTATATCTTTAGGTCCATCTACCCCACACTCTCCTCCCCTCTCCCCTTTACCACTACCCTGCTTTCTGGTGTCAGAGAGTAAGTTTGGAGATCTCCATGTCCTTGAGTACAGCAGAGGATGGGGGTGGGGGTAGGGAGGTGGGGAGGGGCACCCAGGAGGCACAAAGGCGCTTTGTGTGGTAGCTCCCAATAGCTTCTGGGTCTGGGAGCTGGCTGTGCAGTGAATGGGCTGCAGACAAAGGCATTGCTGCCTGAGTACCTGTAATTGGAGCATCCACGTGCAATGCAAGGGACAAAAGGGAGATGAATGGCCACGGCTTAGGCTGCCCGTTGCTATGGTTTCACTGAGGCTGCTGGGAAGGGCTGTTACCAGGCAACAGGAGAGGGACCAAGACAAAGGGAGCCAGTGTGAGGGAGAGGTTTGGGGCAGGTGTGAGTGTGTGAGGTGAGTTGGGGAAGGGACAGAGGATGAGGGAGAGAGGAGGCAAACACATGGAACAGAAGGAGACTAGAGAGAGGAGACTGATGGAGACAAGAGAGAGACAAGATGAAGTGGGGAAAGAAGAGGCAGAGGGATGTAGCACAGAAAAAGAGAGACATTAAAATAGAGGTAGAGACAGAAAAACAGAGATATTCATCCACCCATGAGATGGCCTGTGTGCCAGGCCCTGTGCCCTCTGGAGACAGGACTGTTGGCAAGACAGACACCATAATACCCTTAGAGCTTCCAGATGCAGAGAAATGGAAGCTTTAATGGAACCAGAGAGAGATGCTTCCTTGCCCCTTGGAGTGGCTGGGGCTTACTCTCCAGTCTGGTGTTTCTTTGAAGTTGGTGACCTTTAGATAGGGGCATTGCATCCTTCATTTCCAGGCAGCTCCATTCCTAGGAAGCTGTTTGTACATGACTCTTGGTCGAATGACGCTCAATCTCTCCCTAGTAGCTCTCCCTTTGGTGTCCCATCATGAGGATGACCCAGGAAAAATTACTTCACTTAATAATTATGTAGCTACAAAATGCCATTACACTACTCCTTTGATCCTGTGTGGTAGACATCATCACCATTACCATGTTAGAGGAGTAGAGTCTGAAGGAATGAAATGCTTTTCTGGAAGACTTGTGGTCACTCAGTGACAAAGCCACTAAGGTCTTTAGATTCCCAGCCCAGTGTTCTTCCTTCTGTTTACCTCTCCATGTGGGTCACGGCTTGTGTGTCCACAAGGAACAGAAACCTACACAAATGAACTCTAGTAAGGGGAGATTAATTGGAAGGACAGTAAAGTTACTCCTGAGCCCCAAAGGCAGGGCTCAGAGCTGGTTCTTATAAGAGACCTCATCCAGGAACTGAACAGAGATCAGAAATCAAGAAGACCATTCTTTTTCTCTTTCTGAATCCTAATCCTCCTAGTGGCCCCCCTCTGTGATTTTTTCTGCACACTATCTCAATTAATAGGATGGAAAAATGGCAAAAAAATCACCCTCAAGGAAATTCTTTTTCAGTTCAAATTTTCAAGAGAGAACCGGAGTAGATCACTTAAATTACATGCACGTCCCTGGTCCAGACAACTCTAGGCAGTGGGGAGCTTCTGGCATATAACATGACTGGCTCTGTGTGGCTAACTTGTTTGCAAGGGCTATCAGAACAGGGGGTATGTACAAAACAGACACCCTGAATTACCTGAATAAACATACTCGCTTCCATCATGGGGATACCAAGATTAACCTTGCCTGCCTTCCAGGGCTGTTGTAAGAAGTTTATACTTATGGTAGGAGTTTGCAGACTGTCAAGTGTGGCAAAAGGGACAGTTGTTATTTAAGTTAAAGAGGGTATCTTTGAGGCAAAACACCCCCACCTTCACCTCCTTGGCCGAGATTACAGCCCTCACCCAATGGGCAGCACGCAGAAAATTTTTATTGATTAGGGAGCAAAAGAGAATAGGAAGAGTTCAGAGGATGATGGGTGTACCATGGTGAGTGAGGATGAGGAGGGGATACCATTCATTCGTTAACTTATTCATCCACTTATTTAATAAGCCCTGTGAGCCTACAGTGTACCAGGTGGTATAGATACAGCGGTGAAAATGCAATAACCTCTCTTTTCCAAGGATGCACAGGAGAGTTGGGTGACAGGTACATAACCTACTAGTTACCAAATATCTTTAAATGTGCTGTAAGAGACAATGGAATCAGAAGGGGTGACTTAACTTAGTCAGAAGCACCAAGGAAGGTGGAGTGCAGGTGAATCCAGTGCAGGGTGTTTGAAGTATGAGTAGGAATCTGGAGAGGCCAACAGGGGTAGTGTTAGAGTGGGTGAGAGGTAGAGGCATCTGGAAGAAATGTAGAGCATGAGTGAACACGGAGCAGGTTAGGATTTTCCAATGATGGGGATGCATGGAGTATGGTGGGGGGAGATAGAAGCAATGACAAATAAGGCTGGATATCATTAATGAGCTAAAACAGTTAGACTCTATCCTAAGGATGCTGGGAAGCCATTGGAATGTTTTAAGAGGACTGCCACTTCAGATTTATCTTCCAGAAAGATCTCTCTCACTGTAGTGCAGAGTAGAATGAATGGGGAAGATGGAGGCAGGGAGGCCCCAAAGGAGGGTGTTTCCTATGAGAGTCGGGGGGAGGGGGTGTTGGGCAGTGCCTGTCAAATTTTAATGTTGTAACATACCTCCCAGGGAAGTTGGCTAAAAATACTAACTACGGAGACCTGCCCAGCAGAGATCAATTTAATCTGAGATGGGCCCCATGAATCTGCATTTTTAAACTACTCTGGGTGATAGGTAAAAACGATTCCCAAACCGTTCTTTAAGACACTTTGGTCTCAGGGTCAGGAGGGTACAGACATAAATCAGGAAGTACCTTAGAAATGTCTTCCCAGTTACCACTTTAAAACCAAAGACCATTTTATGGCTGTCATGGATTTTTTCAAGAGTGGTTATAATTGGTCCATCTTTATCATTTTGCATGTATATCATGTTGTCCACGCAGCTACCAACAACTATTGCTTGTAGCCAGGGATAGCAGGATGAAACTTTGATAGTTCTCATTCTCCCCATTTTTGCTATGCCATCCCATAGCGTGGATGTGGGGGGGCGGGGCGCGGTGGGAGGAAAGTTCATTTGTTGAATACATGCTGAAAGTTTGCAATGTCATGGAATTAGCCTGACATCCCAGGTCCCCCTCTTAGAACTCTGTGAATTTGGCTGGGAGTCTACCTCTCTGAGCCTCAATTTCTTTTGTGACTAAGAGGCTAATTAGCTCTTCCTTCAGTAGATATTAAAGTGAGGCTTAAATGAAAGAACTGAATTAGTTGTTTCTACCGTTACAAATTCATAGATCTTTAACATATGTGATGTACTTAATTCCATTCCATTATTATTATTGATGCTCAGATTATCTTTCTTTGGCTAGTGTGTGGCTTGAGTCCTTTGGAAATGACCTTGATACGTGAATAGCGTTCCTACCCTCTGGTATGATAGCTCTGTCTGGCTTACCTCGTACATTTTCTGCCCAAGGCCAGGAGGAGTCAGCCATTTCTCCAAAGAGTTTGGATTTCTTTGAATATGGAAAATGGTTTTTAAAACCATAGTCTAGGTGCTAGAAGTGCTCATTGCTCCTGCATTAGTTACTGTTTCTAGGCATTTTCAGAGGACAGTTAGGAAATGCATATGTTTTTTAAGAGAAACTACATCATGAATTCATACTGATATTTCTTTTTTTAAATTTTTTTAATGTTTAATTTTTAGAGAGAAGGAGACAATGTAGTGGAGAGGGGCAGAAAGAGAAAGAGGGAGACATAAAATCCAAAGCAGGCTTTAGACTCTGAGCTGTCAGCCCAGTGTGGGGCTTGAACTAATGAACTGTGAGATCATGACCTGAGCCAAAATCGGACACTTAACTAACTAAGTCACCCAGCCCTCCCCATACAGATATTTCTAATTCAGACAGAGGATGCACTATTTTTTATTTTGTTTTTATATATGTGTCTCTTTTAAACTGAAATCCTTGATTCCTAGTGATAAGAAATTAGCTGTTTATTTGCTTTATTTTATAATACAAATATATTGATTCAGAATTATAATAGTAAGCTATGATTATTCAAAATTTTTTATTTTAAGAAGATTACCAGGTAGCATTTATTTGGGTACTCACTCTTTCCAGGCACTTAATCTCAAAATGAACCAGAGAGGGAGGTGTGATTATTATCCCCATTTTTCTGATGAGGAAATTGAGGCTCAAGAGGTCACAGAGTCAGATGTCAGTAAGTGACCAAAGCAGTACTTGAACCCCCCAAGTCTGCTTCCATCCTCTCCATTGCTTTGGGTTTCAGTTTTTTCCTTGCCTTTTGGAATGAATAATTTGTCTACTCTCCAATTTCATCGGCCACCTGGGTATTTAATACTCTTAAAGATGACTTGACATTCATTATTTGGAAATGTACAGATGAGAGAGAGAAGCAAGCAGTTTACTAGTCCAGTGTTATTACTAGAATAGAAAGCTTCTTGAGAAATGTGTGGTTCATACTTTCAAAGTGACAGATTATTGCTTTCAGTTTTATTAGCTGATGGGTTCTATGTAAGTGTTGGTAATTTCGCTTCTGCCACCAGATCATTTTAAGTGGGGCAAACAAATGGGAGGAGTCATCAGGGCCTTGAGAAAGATATTTCTGGTCATAGGCTTGAACCCACCAGGGAAGCTTTCAAAGGGGTGACTGGCTCCCCACCTTTGGGTGTTGGCTCAAGCAGGTCTTCCTAAATGGAGTATCTGCCTGTGCAAGCAGGAGCCAACCTCAGGGACCCAGTGTCTTTTGGAAGCTCTCCTTGATCCTACTAGCCTGCAATACTAGTCTCATCCATGAAATGGCTGTCCTGGGTTGTGTTGTAGCCCCTCAAAATTCATGTCTACTTGGAAACCTTTGAACATGACCGTATTTGGAAATAGGGTCTTTGCAGATGTAATTAGTTCAGTGAGGTCAGACTTGATTAGATTGGACCCTAAATCCAGTGATTGGTGTCCTTATAAGAAGAGGAGAAGAGACAAAAGGAAGAAGACCACTTGAAGACAGAACAGAGGTTGGCATGATGTGGCCACAAGCCAAGGACTGCCAAGGAACACCGGGAGCCCCAGAAGCTAGGAGAGACAAGCAAGGAATCTCCCCCAGTAGCTTTGGGGAAGTGTGGCCCTTCTGACACCTTGATTTCAGACTTCTAGCCTTCAGAGCTGTGAGAGAACACATTTCTGTTTTGAACCACTGGTGTGTGGTAATTGGGTTACAGCGGCCCTAGGTTATTGGGTATGTAGAGCACCTAACTCTACATTGGGTAGGGGAGCAACAGCTGGGAAGTCTGGGGAGCATCTGGAAGGAAGTTCAGGGTCATCCTGGTGAACCTGGAGGGTGGGAGGGGACAAAGGAGATTCCTAGGCAGAGGGACAGCTGGGCAAGTCCGGAAGAAGAGAAGCAGTCTACGGTAGGCAGGGAGCTGCATCCTAGCACAGTATTTCTTGAATGATGCAAAGACAGCTGTGATAAGAACTGGGGAGGTGAGAGGTAGCCAGTCCCTCAGGATCTTGCAGGCCACCCGAAAAATGTCAAGGGAGCCATTTGAGGGCTAAGAAGAGGAGAGACACTGCAGTAACAAATAGTCAGCCTGAACAGGTCTGGAGGTTCTAGGGATTGAGCTCCATGCAAGACTGACTTCTCCCCAAATTAGAATCCCATCCAGCACCTTCAGGAGACAGGACATTTCATTCCTGAATGAAACCCTGCAGCTGGTCCACCCCCAGGCAGGCCTTGCACGAAGGTCAGGGAGATGTTAATGGAGCCAAGAGTGCCTCCAGCTCTTGACCTGACTTTCTCAGACTCCACCTGGAAGTCCAACCAGCCTACAGCCTTGACCTTTATTTTGTCATTTCAAAAGGTTCTGCTTTAATAAATCTTTCTAGCCAAGAAGGCTAAGGAAGGGCCTCTTCAGCAGAGGTCTCCCCCTGCCGCCCTGACAGGAGGGATGGAGGGAGGCATGGAGCTGGACATAGTTGTTCAGTCTCTAAGGAGACCAGGGGGCCTTCCCAAGTCTGCTTTAAATGGAAGATCCAAGACCTGCAGGACACAGCTGGGATAGTCCTGGAATTCCTTCTTCTCTGGGAAGGAGGGGTGGGGAGGACAGAGGGAGGGCTGGTCCAGTCCATTGGTCTGGCTTTCTGTCCATCATCTTTTGCTCCAACATTGCCCCTCCCTCAGCCATCTTCCCTTTTCTTTCCAGCTCCTTAGTGGTTGCCCCCCACCCATCTCCCCCTCAAGCCTACCCATACATTGGTCAAAGGAAATGAAAGAACCTGGAATTTTCATGGCAAGTGACAAAGCTTTCCTCCTTGACCAAACTTTGTTCAAGTTCCTCTGAACTCTCTTCTCAGCTAAGTCCTGGCTTTTGGACCTCTGTGTTCATCTCCACATTTGGCAAGAATCCTGCTCCATCAGTTTAGTCATCCTTGGTATTGGATAAGATCACTCTGGCTGTCTCGTTGGGTTCCTCATCCTCCATCATCCCCCAAGTGGTGTCTCATCATCCTGGCCTGCCTCCAGCAAGAATTCCAATTGGTCTGTTTAGCCAGAATTCCTCCTATTAGTAATTTTCCCTCCAATGAGCTGTTCCTTGGCTAGAAAGTCCCACTTTTCCTTGTATTGACCCCAATTTCTCTTCCCTACTGTAAAATCCCACTGCAAGGCTCCCTATACCTGTGGCAATAGTCCCCCTGACTAAGGTCTGCTTTATTATTCCTTAGCAAATATCAGGAATAATTTTTTTCTTTAATACAGGTCAGGGATATTTGTTGAATAGATATTCTATAGCTCAATGGAACTCAGGCCAAGGAAGCTCTGGAGTCAGAATGGTTGGGTTCACATCCCAGCTCTGCCTTCTCATTCTAGCTGTGTGGCCTTGGACATTTGGCCAACCTCTCTGTGCCTCAGTTTTCTAGACTGTCGAGTGGGGTAAGTATTCACCTCCTGCAGCTGTTGTGATAAGAAAATGCCGGGGAAGCGCTTAGTGTCTTGCGTATCTTAAATGCCAAATTCATGTTAATTAGCCTTAATGAGGGCGATTGTTTTTCTTTCTGGAAATGAAAGATGAAAGATGGTTGAATGAACAAGCACTTAGAGATAAACAGACCTAGTCTTGAATTCCCACTTTGCTGCTTACTTGCTCAGTGGCCCAAGGTTAGTTAATGTGGCTCTTTAAGCCTCAGTTTCTCATCTTTAAAATGGAAACAGGCATAGCTGTCGAAGCTGTGCAGGTGAGGATGAGAAGGATGTGTATAAATGCCTGGGTCTTACCAGGGGCTCAATAACTGGTTGGCCCCACCACTTACTGTGATTCAGGCAAATTCTTCCTCTCCTGCCTTAGTTTCCTTGTCTAGAATATGGGACAATAGTAGTACCTATTTCATAAGCTCACAGTGAGGATTATAGGATTGCTTTTTTATTTAAAAATTTTTTTAATGTTTATTCATTTTTGAGAGCCAGAGAGAGACAAAGCATAAGTAGGGGAGGGGCAGAGAGAGAGGGAGACACAGAATCTGAAGCAGGCTCCAGGCGCTGAGCTGTCAGCACAGAGCCCAATTTGGGGTTCAAACTCACGATGCAAGATCTTGATCTGAGCTGAAGTCTGATGCTTAATTTGACTGAGCCACCCAGGCGCCCCAATTATAGGATTTATTTTAAGCAAAGCTCTCAGAATAGTATCTGGCGCTGTTAAACATTATAATAATTATTTCTATTCTTCTTCTTCCCTGTAGTAATAGAAGTTAATGGCTACCATTTACTAAGCACTTACTATGTGCCAGGCATTGTGCATGAGTGCTCTATGGCATAGGAGCTCCTACCAGCCCCACTTCACCAAAGACCAAACTGAGGCTTAGAGAGGCAAGATCCCTTGCCGAAGGTCGCCGCATGCCTGTAAGTGGCAGAGTTACTGTCCTATCATCCCACGCATGAATACAGTGGTCTGGATATGTGGGAACAGCCCCTAGAAACCAACAGAATAGTCATCCTTACATTTCTGTGCATCACAGCCCTCCCCCCTCCACCCCCACCCCCCTGGGGAAAACTGGACTGCGGGTGAAGTCTGGTTGGGGTGATGGATGAGCAGAGACAGCGCCTGCTGCAGTGTAAACACATAAAAATATAGGTCAGTTCCGGCAGCCAAGCCCTCCCTGTGTGTTTTACCCCAAAGCCAATCTTGTCAACTTGATCTTCTGCCCTGAACTTCAGCTGTCCTCGGGATGTTCTTGTGTTTCATGAATTATGCAGGCTTAACAAAATGTGTGCTCCACAGATTAAAGACTGTTCTCCTGGCTGGAAGGCCTTCCTTTCCTCCACCAGAGTTTTTGGTTTTTTTTTTTTTCCCTTCCTCTTGCTCTCACAGCCGTTGTGTTTTGTTTGTTTTTTTTTTTGTTTTGTTTTGTTTTGTTTTTTTTTTTTCTAGCTACCCTATGGAGCACCTTCTCTCTTCTTGCTCTTAACAGTTCAATTTGCAATGCCCCTGCTTTATGCTGGTCTCACTATAGATTCTTGGCTATCAACTAGAAACACTTTTGGGAATCCCGAGGGTTTCTGGGTGAGCTCCTGAGAATTGCCCTGGGTAAGTTTAGTGGATTAGAACTCAGCATGGCTGGCTCTGATAGTATGGGTGGTAAATTGGCTCACCCATCAAAAAGAAGCCCTGATTTGTAGCATTTGCCAATTTCCATGGTGTAAATCCTTCCACCGTGGTGGATTTCAAGGTAATCAGTGTAACCTCATTGGATTTGAATGTGGGAAGAGATGATTAGAATCAGCTCTCACAAGTTGGTCCAGGATGGGTCTGGCATACTGCTAGTTCAGTTCCTATGAGTGGTGGAGGCAATTATTTGTGGTCCAGGTTTGGGTCCTGAGCATGCCCCTTATGAACTATATTAAGTTGGGCAATGCACTTAACTAATTTCTTGGAGCCCAGTTTCCTCACCTGTGAATGAGTATGCTAATAGGAGTTTCGTCTGGAGTTGTAATCAGGGATAAATGGGTTGAAGTAGATAATAAAGTGGTTATAGCACTTCATCTGACACACAGAGCTCAGTGAATGGTGCCTACAGTACATCAGATTGAGGAGGGCCAGTGTCAGTTGAGATAGGCTAGGTGTTGCCATAGTAACAGAGAACCCCAAACACCGGAGTCTTAACATAGCCAAACCTTATTTACCATTCATGTAGTGTGACAAGCGCATACTGGCCTGGAGGCCTTTGTTTATCCTAATTTTTCATAAAAGCAGGTGAATGGAGGCCCACATTGATATGTGTTCGTGGGAATCACAGCATGAAGAAGAAAAACATGCTCAATTGCCTGCTCTCTTTTAAAACTTTCGCCCAGAAGTGGCACCCATCGCTTCCACCCATTTTATTAGCTGAAGCAAACAAATATCTCAGTTCAAGAGAGTGGAGAAAAGCAATCCTAATATGGGCTTGGAAAGGAAACCCAAAGTTTTTGGTAAGCAGCCTTAAAGATGATCATAATCTCCTAGATAATGGCTTCTTCTTGCAGCTCTTACTTTTGTCCTATTAAACAGCCAGTGTTAAAACTGAACAGAGTGCGTGGGAAGCGCAGTCCTCACAATTTACCAGATCAGTGACCTTGAGCAAGTTACTGAACCTCTCTGGCTTCGGTTTCCTCACCTGTAATGTGGGGAGAATAGATCCTTCATCTCCCAGAGTTGTAGTGAGGCTTACCTGTGTTACTATACACAGGCACTGTAAGCACTGTGTCAGGTAGAGACCGCCAGGATTATTAATCTGCCACAATCTTATCAGGTTGGTACAATGATCACCTTTTTTTTTTTGCAGATGAAGACACCACGGCTCCAGAAGTGATTTCACTTGTCCAGGGTCACACAGTTGGGATTTAACAGCATCGGGATTGAAGTCTATACCTTTCTGATCCCCAAAACTCCACTTTTGAGGGTGCTAGGACCATCAATAAAAAGGGCTAGGAGCACTTTTCTGAGAAGGAGCCAGCAGCCACCCCCCTGCTTGTTGTATGTAGACCCAGAGGGATGTGGCTGCCTTGGTGTTGGGGTTCTTCTGCAGATCGGGATGGTGGTAGCTAAACAAAGCAGGAGTAAAGCTCATTACAGTGCCGACACACACACATGGGGTTCCTGCCTCGCTTAAAGCAAATGTCTCAATTAACACAGAAGACCTTTTTCTTCCCATAGCTGCAGGCGAGTTCATCTTTTGGATCAGTTAAATTGTTGACAGTCGGCATGAGAGCCCACAAACAAATCAACAGTCAAGGTGCCTTTGGGTGCAGGTTTGCCTGTGCTGCAATGGGGCTGTGTGAGCCGGGCATGGGATGCAGTCAGGTTCGGACATTTGAATGTGATCCTCGGTAAGAAATACATTTTGTATCACAACCAGCACATGGCACATACACACATATGCATGCCCGTACACGTGTGCGTGCTCTCACACGCAGAACTATTGTGCTGGGATATTTTCCACTCTATTTCCACTCCAGAAAAAAATTTTGGTTTCCCAACCTACTAAATTAATTTAATGGCATGATGAATAGAATGCAGTCCATGTTTTAAAAACGATGGACTAGACTGGTCACCCAACTCATGTGTTGGGACCCTTGGATGGTGTCCTTGATGTGTTGCCATGGGGTTAAGAACAGGTCTGTCCGCAGGAGTGAGACAGACCCCAGCACTAAATATTCGGATCATCCTATTGCAGTTCACAAACTCTGCCTTCCTCTCTGACCCTCTCCCACCATTGGTCTCCTTACTAACCTCATGAGAGCTAAATTGACCTCTTTGTTCTTTGTGATATAATTAGTATGTCTCCATCTTGAAGCTTTGGAACTCAGCTAATCCTACTTCTCTGAACTTCTCCCTTCTGGGCCTAGCTTTCTTCAGCTCTGTCTGACTATCAGAAAAACTTTCGCTGACCCCACCCCTCACCTCTGGTAAATGGCAGTCCTCCACCATTTTCTGCTTCATTTTTCTTATTAACACTAAACCGCCACTCAATGTATATGAATTTATTGTCTACTTCTTTTTTCTCAAAAGTACGTTGCATAAAGACAGGAAATTTATTTAGTTCATCGTTATATCTCAGAGTCTAGAAAAGTGTCTGCTGCACAGTATGTACTTTATAAACTTTTTCCAAATGAAGCAGTGCCCAGCACAAAATAAACACTTGGGAAATATTGGAGGTTATTTTATCTTCTAGGCTCCATTTTTCTGTATATCCGTCAAAACATTTTAATAACAGCTTGTTAGGAAGCTACATAGCATACAAACTCACCCCTGTATAGTGTACAATTAAATAGTTATTAGTATATTCCAGGATGTGTGCAACCACACTATAGTCAATTGCAGAACATTTTCATCACCTCAAGAAATTTCATACTCTTTAACTATCACCTCCCCAACCTCCAACCTCCCCCAGCCATGAGCAACCACTAATCTGCTTTTTTAATCTCTATAAATGTGCCTACTCTGGTCATTTTATGTAAAAGGAATCATCTTTTCATATGTCTGTTGGTCATCTGAATGTCTCCTTTGTAGAAATGTCTGTTCATGTCTTCTGCCCATTTTTTAAATTGGATTGTTTGTTTTTAGGGTGTTGAGATGTATCAGTTCTTTATTAGTTTGGATACTGACCCTTTATCAGATATGTCATTTGTAAATATCTTCTCCCATTCCATTGGTTGCCTTTTAGTTTTGTTGATTGTTTCCTTCCTTGTGCAGAAGCTTTTTATTTGAGATAGCCCAAATAGTTTATTTTTACTTTTGTTTCTCTTGCCTCTGGAGACATATCTAGAAAGAAGTTGCTATGGCTGATATCAGAGATTACTGCCTGTGCTCTCTTCTAGAATTTTTATAGTTTCAGATCTCACATTTTAGTCTTTAATCCATTTTGAATTTTTTTGTGTGTGTGGTATAAGAAAGTGGTCCAGTTTCATTCTTTTGCATATTGCTGTCCGATTTTCTCAACACCATTTATTGAAGAGACTATCTTTTTCCTGTTGAATATTCTTTCCTGCTTTGTCAAAGACTTATTGGCCATATAGTTGTGGGTTCATTTCTGGGTTTTCTATTCTGTTCTATTGATCTATGTGTCTATTTTTGTGCCAGTACCACACTGTTTTGATCACTATAGCTTTGTAATATAACTTGAAACATGGGATTGTGATGCCTTCAGCTTTGCTTTTCTTTTTCAAGATTGCTTTGGCTATTCAGGGTCTTTTGTGGTTTCATACAAATTCTAGGATTGTTTGCTCTTTATTTTTATATAAAAATTTATTTTCAGTTATATGATTTTATTTTTTTCCCCATGCTATGATTTATTTTTTCACATTCACAAAATGTTCCAAATGTTTTTTGCTTTAATTTTGAGAGAGAGAGGGAGGTGCAGAGAGAGGGGGACTGAGCATCCAAAGAAGGCTCTGTGCTGCCAGGAGGGAGCCTGATGTGGGGCTTGAACTCATGAACCACAAGATCATGAGCTGAGCCAAAGTCTGACACTTAAACCACTGAGCCACCCTCCCCCCAAGGTTTTGAATTTGATGAAGTTCTACTTATTTAGTTTTTCTTTTTTTTGCTTATGCTTCTGACATCATATATCTAAAAGTCCATTGCCAAATCCAAGGTTGTAAAGATTTACCCCCCTATTTTCTTCTAAGAGTCTTATAGTTTTAGCTCTTACATGTAGATCTATCTTGAGTTAATTTTTTAAAAATGTCTGTTTATTTTTAAAAATTTTATTTATTTATTTATTTTTAATTTAATTTAATGTTTAATAGTTTATTGTCAAATTGGTTTCCATATAACATCCAGTGCTTCTCCCCACAAGTGCCCCCCACCATGACCATCACCCTCTCCCTCCCTCCCCCTCCCCTTTCAGTCCATGGTTCGTCTTCAGTATTCAGTAGTCTCCCTTGATCTGTGTCCCTCACTCTCCCCAGCTCTCTTTCCCCCTTCCTCTCCCCATGGTCCCCTGCCAGGTCTCTCCTGTTAGACCTATGAATGCAACCATATGGTATCTATCCTTCTCTGCCTGACTTATTTCACTTAGCAGGACACCCTCAAGGTCCATCCACTTTCCTACAAATGTCCATATTTCATTCTCAGAGAGAGATAGCACAAGCAGGGGAGGGTCAGAGAGAGAGGGAGGCACAGAATCTGAAGCAGGCTCCAGGCTGTGAGCTAGCTGTCAGCACAGAGCCTGATGCAGGGCTTGAACCCATGAACCATGAGATCATGACCTGAGTCAAAGCCGGACGCTTAACTGACTGAGCCACCCAGGTGCCCCTAAAATGTCTATTTATCTTTGAGGGAGGGAGGGAGAGAGAGAGGGAGGGAGGGAGGATGAGTGGGGAAGGGGCAGAGAGAGAGGGAGACAGAATCTGAAACAAGCTAACAAGCTTCAGGCTCTGAGCTGTCAGTACAGAGCCCAATGGGAGGTTCAGTCTTACAAACCACGAGATCAGGACCTGAGCCAAAGTTGGATGCTTAACCGACTGAGCCAGCCAAGCGCCCCTTGAATTAACTTTTATGTATAATATGAAGTAACTCACATCTCCTTCTTTTGCATGTGGCCACCCAGTCATCCAAGCTATTTGTTGAAAAGCCTACTCTTTCTTGTTTGCTTGCTTACCTGTTCAGTGACTGGCTGGATTATTTTAACAAAGTCTATTCCCCTCCCTGTTGCAGCGCGAAGTCTCTGATGTTGATTCTCTGAGAGGGCCACCTGGGATAAGCCCAGAGTCACATTAAAATGACAGGGTTTTTGGCAGAACTTTCTTGCTTCTTTCTTTCCCCAACCACACTAAATATTAAGCTACTTCAATTGTTCAATTTATGCCATCTTTCACAATGCCCCGGGGCATAAATTGCTCTACAAACTGATACAGTAAAATCTGGGCTCTTTGAATGGGATGCTTCCTGAGGACAGTTTGAGATTTATAATAACAAATTCCCCCTACTTGTCTTTTCCTTTTGTCTCTCTGGCAAACGAGCTGGACTGTGTCCCCAACGGATCCATCAATAGCCCAGTGTCACCACCTGTACTGTTTTTCGAAAACACCCTTAGGTTTGAACTTCACACTCTGTTGTAAATGGACTTGGTTGCTTTGGGAAGAGATGAAGAGCCCCATTTGCTCTGATCTACTTCTCTCCCCCAGAAAAGACCTGAGTCTGTAACCATGATACTGGGGGCAGACAATGGCGTACTTCTTTCTGCGTGACACCTCTCCTGCTTTAGGAGAGAGGGGTGCTCTGGAGGTCCCAGGTCTCCTTGGTTTGTGTCTCCCACTGTGGAACTCCCTCCTTCACCTCGTGAGCTTGGGCAGGGGCACTCAGGACATCGGAATTCTCAGTAGTTCCATGCTCCAGGTGGAGCCTCTGTCCTACCTGTGGGGCTGGGCAGAAGAAGGGACCCCCCCCCCCACCTCTCAGCTGTACTTCACTAGAACCTGGCCTCAGCAACATATAGCTGGGACCAGATGAGAAATGCTGAGGTCCTGCTCCTTCCAGGAAGATAGCCCTCTAGCTGGGAGCTGGGGAGAAAAGGAACACTGTGTCCTTGACTGTACCGGTCTAGAGTGGGATTTCCATCTTGTGGAGCTGAGTGACGGGAGGGAGGGCATGAGTCTAGGCTCAAATACCACTGACTGTCACTTTTCTTACCTAGGTTTAGTAGAATTTCTTGAATAACTTTCTTTTTTTTTAATTAAAAAATTTTAAACTCTTGAGAGAGAGATAGAGTGCAAATGGGCGAGGGGCAGAGAGAGAGAGAGAGAGAGAGAGAGAGAGAGAGAGAGAGAGAGAGAGACATAGAATCCAAAGCAGCCTCTGGCAGCACAGAATCCAACGCGCGGGGCTCAAACTCACAAACTGTGAGATCAAGACCTGAGGTGAAGTCAGACACTTAACTGGCTGAGCCACCCGGGAGCCCCTGAATAACTGTTTCTTTATTTGATGTATGAACCATTTCCAAAAGCTTAATTTTTTAAATAAATAATTTCCACCGATCTTTCAGGGAAGTGGGTCCACAGAGCTGCTCCGACGGTCATGCCAGAATTGGAATCCTCTAGGTTAAACTTAAACCTTGCTTCATTCTTCCTAAAATTCTCCCCTTCTTTAACCTTCTAGAAAACTCTCATCATTTTTCTTTCTATTTATTTATTTATTTAATTTTTTTTTTCATATTTCAAGACTCCATGTAAAACAACATTTATCAAAACAGTCTTGTACTAATTTAAAAATGGACAAATTAATGGAATATAACAGAAAATCCAGAGATTACTCTCACATACATAAGGTTAAACATTTTTCCTCATTTCCAAGGCAAATCATTGATAAAGAAATCTTTTAAACAAATGATGCTGGAACACCAGGATATATAAATCGAAAGTAATTCTCACCCCTACCAAGCACCAAACCCAAATATATATTTGAGGTAAATCAGAAAACTAAACATATAGCTTCTAAAAAATCTCATCATTTTTCAAGTCTCAGTTTAATATTTCCTTCTCCCTCCCATTCTTCTCTCCCCTACAGGGGGCTTTATCATTCTTCCCATCCTGTTATTTTTACATTTGTCCACCACATCGTATTGCAATTGCTTGTCTCAGCTGTGACTTCCCCACTAGACTCTCTGCTCCTCAAGGACATGTATTGCTCATCACCGCACAGCCATTCCTAGCATGGGGGTTGGCATGCACTATGTACCCAACTGATGATCTTAAACAAACTTTATATGGTTTTTGTGTTGGCCACTTCCTTTGCATTTCTTTTCTGTATATGCATGTGTGTGTGTGTATCTGTGTGCTTGTGGGTCTGCAGTCCATGAGAAGAGCATCATTAACAAAAAACCCAGCTGTCAATTATATGTAGCAGGTACTGTTTAAGCATTCTTTACAAGTATTACTTCATAATGTAATCCTCACAGTAACCCTATTATACATCATTTATTGTGCTTAACCCTATTATGCCTCATTTACACTGAGAAAATTGAGACTCAGGTTTTAAATCATTTGCTCAAGGTTACATACTAATAAGCTGTAGGGTCAGTTTTTAAGTCCAAGATATCTGACTCCAAAACTGTTCTGCTAAATTGTCTACAGTGTATACCAGGTGCATAGTAAATACTCCATAATAGAAATTAGTAGATGCAGGCATCAATGAACCCAAACTCCAATTAAAGAAAAGAATTTGCCTTGTAGTTTGTTTCCTTGCTTATGAACGAGTCTACCCTCTTCCTTAAGTGAGGTCTGAGACAACACTTAAAGTCTTATCTGCCTGCTACCTGGCTGATCACCTTCCTCCTAAGAAGACAGGCGCCCGGCCTATCCAGTCTCATCTTGCCACCGGTAAACCCAACATGCGGGGTGCTTCCAAGGTCAATAATCACCCTAATGTTTTATTGACACTTGTACCCTTTTATTTTTTAAAGGTAGTTTCATTTTTACTGCTCTGTCCTCTTTTATGGAGAGCACTCACTGCCATGGCTTCGCATTAATTTCCTATCAACATATTTGCATATATATATCAAATCCTTTCACAGGTGGGCTCCAGAAATGTCCCACTTCCTTTAAAGAAGGTGGTGGGTTCTTCTTATTTAGGAAACCACTGTTATCTTGGTGAGCGAGTTGAGTGTGAAGCCTCACGCTTTCCTGGCAGAGTCACAAGTGTTATTGTTGTCATTTCTCAGCTACCTACAGGATGGTCACCTTTTTGGATAATGATTGAAATCATGATCCACAGGCCATTCCAGTATTTTGGTATTTATTTTCTATGATGCTAAAGTACCAGTATTTTTTTTAATGTGAAACAGAGTTGCCATGATATTTATAAGTTTTTTTAGATTGAGGGATAACATAATTAGAGTGTATACGTCTTAAACATATACTCTCTCTCTGATGAAGATCAAGAGCATTTGGAAGACCCCTTCCTGACTCTTTCCAGTTGATACTCAACTTAGAGGTGATCACCTCTTGGGACTTCTATCACTACAGATTCATTTTGCCCATTTTTGAACTTCATATCAAATGGAATCATACTGTATGTATTCTGTTGTGTCTGTCTTTTCTTGCTCATTATATCAGTGAGAGTCACCCATTTGGTTAATGAAACAGCTATTTATTCCTTCTTATTACTGTATCATGCTCTATTGTATGGATGTACACAGTTATTTACCTGTTCATCTACCAATAGACACTTGGGCCATTCCCAACTTTTGGTTATTATAAATAAGACATCTGTGATAAATAAAGTCTTTGTGCAAATATATGTTTTCATTTTGGGGGGGTAAATTGCTAAAAATTAGGTTTACTTGGATTATGGAATAGATGTATGTTTAATTTTATAAAACACAGCTCTTTCTTCAAAATGGTCTTATATTTTTTCCTATCTCCTTTGGAAATGTTTGAAACTGTTGGTTGTTCTACATCCTAGCCAACATTTTACATAGGCTAGATTTTTAAGAAAGCGTTTTGACAGCCATATAGTGTTTTTTCAATCTAGTTTAAATTTGCATTTCCTTGATGACTAGTAGCATTGGTACATTTTCATGTACTAATTATTTGTATATCTTCCTTTGTGGAGGAGGGTCTCCAGAATTTCGGACCATTTTTACTAGACTATTTTTCTTTTTATTATTGAGTTGTGGGAGTTTCTTTTATATTCTGGAAACAAGTACTTTATCAGATACATGTATTATGACTATTTTCTTCCAGTTTATAGCTTCCCTATTAATTTCTTTAATGGTATCTTTTGAATGAACAGATGTTTTAAATTTTTATGGCATCCAATTTATGGATTTAAAAAAATTTTATGGTTAGTTGCTTTCTGTGTTCTAAGAAAGTTTGCTTATTACAACATATTCTTCCATGTTTCCTTCTAGGAGCTTTATAGTTTTAACTCTTACATTTAAATCTATGAGTCATCTTGAATTAATTTTTTGGTATGTGTTATACATGGATTGAGATTCTTTTTTTTTTTCATCTGAGTACTTAGTTATTCCAGTAGTATTTGTCAAAAGACTCCTTTTTCCATAGAATTGCTTTGCTGCTTTTGTAGAGAACCAGTTGACTGACATGTGGGTCTATTTCTGGAATCTTTATTCTGTCTCAGTTATATGTTTCATCTGTTTTTATATCACTCTAGCATACTATCTTCACTACTGTTATTTTATAGTAATCAGGTGATATAAGATCTTCTTTAATATTGTCTTGGCTTTACTAGGATGTCATGTCTCAAAATTCATATGTTGAAGTCTTAACGTGCAGTACCTCAGAATGTGACTTTATTTGGAGATGGTGTCTTTACAGAGGTTTTCAAGTTGAAATGGTTTTGTAGGGTGTGTCCTAAACCATCGTGACTTGTGTCATTTTAAAAAGAGGATGCTTGGGGGCACCTGAGTGGCTCAGTCAGTTAAGTGTCAGACTTCCGCTCAGTTCATGATATCACTGTTTGTGAGTTCAAGCCCTTGTTGGACTTCATGCAGTTAGCTCAGAGCCTGGAGCCTGCTTCAGATTCTATGTCTCCCTCACCTACTCACAGTGTCTCTCTTTCTCTCAAAAATAAAATTAAAGAAAGGGGAAATTTGGACACAGACATACACATAGGGAGAACCTGTGAATTTGAAGGCAGAGATCAGAGTGATACTTCTATGAACTACGGAACATCAAGGATTACTAGCAAACTACTAGAAGCTAGGGAAGACATATGAAACAGATTTTTTTTTTTTCCAGCTCTCACAATGAACCGGTCCTGGCAACATCTCAGTCTTGGACTTCTAGCATCTAGAGCCATGAGACAATAAGTTTTTTTTTTCCATAATATTTTATTGTCAAATTGTTTTCCATACAACACCCAGTGCTCTTCCCCTTAAGTGCCCTCCACCATCACCACCACCTCTTTTCCCCCCTCCCCCTTCTCCTTCAACCCTCAGTTCATTCTCAGCATTCAATAGTGGATGGACCTTGAGGGTGTCATGCTGAGTGAAGTAAGCCAGGCAGAGAAGGACAGAAACCATATGTTTGCGCTCATAAGTCTAGCAGGAAAACAAGAGAGACCTAATGGAGAACCAGGGGGAGCGGAGGAGGGAGAGAGAGTTGGGGAGAGAGAGGGATGCAAAACTTGAGAGACAATAAGTTTTATTATTTAAGCCACATAGTGTTTGCTATGGCAGCCCTAGCAAAGTATTCATTGGTCTTTTGCTTTTTCCTGAAATTTTAGAATTTGCTTCTTAGCTCTTTCAGTTTGAGATTTTGATTGGGATTGCATCAGTTTGGGAGAGAATGGGCATCTTCACAACATTAAGTCTTCTGATCCATGAACATGGTATATTATTCCATTTACTCAGGACTTTAATTTCTCTTAGCATTCTTCTTTGGTTTTCAGTATACTGATCTTATACATTTTTTCATTAAATTTATTCCTAATTTTTACATCTTTGATGATACTTTTACAAATTGTATTATGTTTCTAACTTTGTTTTTTAAATTGTTGCTGGTAAAAATGAAACTTATTTAAATTACATATTGTCTTATATTTTGTGATTTTGGTAAATTCACTTATTCTAGTAGGTTGTGTGTGTGTGTGTATGTGGATTCATTAGGATTTTCTACATACATAAACATGTTGTCAGTCACAACTGTAATTTGTTTAATTTACAGTAGGATATAGCAGTGACTTTTTCTATGACCTTGGTCATGCATTTAATCTCTCTGAACTTTTAGAGGTTCTTATTATAAAGAGAGATTGTTTTTAGACTTGTCATTAAGATTCCTTTCAGATCTAAGATGGTAAGGGTTCTGGCTCTATCATTTGCTTATTTTGTGACCCTGGGCAAAATCTTTCATCTCTATAGTCTCTATTTGTTCATTTGTAAAGGGGGAATAATAATAATATTCATGTCATAAAGTTGTTATGATAAATCAATGCAATAAAGCATGCAAAATGTTTATCAGGGCACTTAGAAGATTGCAGGCACTCAGCTGTTACATGTTGTGGTATAATAAATATGTATTTGGTCTTTGTCCCTGATTTCTGGTACAGAACTTCTAAAAACGCTTGGAATTTCCAGAGCGATAGGAGTGCCTTTTGTTATTCATAACTTTCTGCTCCTTTCTAGACACTTGAGTTTATGACAATTAGTTGACTCAGGGTGGACCTCAGGATGGGGCTGGTCACTTTCAGCTTCCCTTGTCTCTGGAAAGGGGAAGAGAGCCGGAGAGTAGGTTATAAACACTCTTGAACAGGATTTGGAGAGCTTCCAAGTTGGTGAACACATCTACATGCAGGGACAGTAGGACATCCCAACCTCATGGACACTGTGCTTCTGTGCTCCTTCTGGACCTCACCCTGCATACATCTTCATCTGGATGTTTGTTTGTATCTTTCATAATAAGCCATGGCTATAAGTATAGCACTTTCCTGAGTTCTATGAGCCATTCTAGAAAATTATCAAACCCAAGGAGGGAGTCACAGGAGCCCTTGAATTTATAGTTGGCTGGACAAAAGTATGAGTACCATGGGCACCCCCATTTGTGGCTGTTGTCTAAAGTGGGGATGGAGCCCTCAATTTGTACAGTCTGGACTCTGAGTAGTGTCTGAGTTGAATTGTTGGATGCCCAGTTGGTGTCAGAGAAATTGGACAACTGGTTGTTGATGTTGGAAAAAGATGCCACACTTATTAATAATGGTGATGCTATTAATGATAATAATAATGATAGTACTGTAGTGCTTTCTAGCTCACAAAGCAGATTTACACTGTGTATCTCATTTGATTATGAAGAGGCCTGTTGGCTAGCCAGAGCTGAGATTATTAATCTAAGTGTACTGATGAGTAATGAAAAACTCAGAGAAGTTGAGCAACATGTCTAGAGCCATGTTGCTCAACTTCTCTGAGCCTGCCCCTCTGTTCCTTACCTTTCCTCCACTCTTCACTTTGTGTACCTCTTGTTTGGAGTCTCTGTGATTTATTTTGTTTTAATCTCCTAGGGTTCTCTCCATCTCTGTCTTTCTGTGTTTGCCCTTCTTTCATCCATCTGTGTCTCTCTCAGGCACTCTCTCATCTCTGTCTTCTCTGTCTCTCTATTTTGTGTTGTCTGTTTGGTGAATGTCTCCGAGACTCTGCCTCCCTGTGTTTCTCTTCTGTACCTCCCTTTTCCTGGGTGTGTGACCACATGTCTTTCTGTGAGTTCCTGCCTCTGATTCTTTTCAGTCCTGACTCTTGCTCTGACTCTGAGTCTTTTGTTTCTCCAGTCCTGCATCTGAGCCTGTGTGTGTGTGTGTGTGTGTGTGTGTGTGTGTGTGTGTGCGCGCGCGCGCACATGCGCACACACGCCTCGATCACTCTCTTTCCATCTCTGGTCTTTTTCTTCTTCTCTCTCTCTCCTACCTCCCAGCTTCTCAGCTCTGCAACTTTATGTGAAATCCAAAGAGACTCTTCTATAGAGAAGTCTGAAATACCCTGGGCCAGACCCCAAATCCCTGCAACCCTTAGAATGTTCAACTCTAATCAGGACCCCCATCTGGGCCTGTCCGACTCACCTGCAGGGCTCATCTGGAGCCCTCAGCTTCCTGTGCTGCCAGAGATAAGGTGCCTTTTGTGACAATTGCATTGGGCATGACCCTCAAAAAGACTAGATAATATATAAGTAGCATGGCCTTTGGGATCCTGGAGAGTCTTCCATTTCTCCTCAGGCTGAAAACTGACCTTCCTATCACTGACCCTAAGTATCCCAGAATACTCTCAGCAGCTTTATGGCTAATCCAAACAGCCCTTAGGAAAATCGGACTAACTTTTAACTCTGAGCTAATATTGTTAATACCTCATTAATTAAATAGTTTATTTACCTGGTATTTATTAAACACTACGTACCAGATTCTGTGCTGACAGCATAGTACTGAAGATAACAGGTATAATATTGCCAGTCTCAGCCCTCATAACTGTTGTAACATAGACTGAGCACTTATTGTGTTCCAGGAGCTTCCTTTATATAAAGAACTTCATACTAGAATTCCCTGTTGGGAGAGAACAGCCACTTTTAGTGCAAAATACTTTAATTATCTGCTCATAATCATTATAGCTAATAATTAATCATAGCTATTAATACACTGGACATTTAAGTCCTCTGTATTCAGGGGTGGTATTTAAAATGTTTAACAAATGACCAGTTAACCAACGAATACATTTGCCCCACTCCTCGTTTCCATTGCAGTAAGTTGCATACACTTGAAATCTGTCATTCATTCATTCGTGTTTTCATGCAATCATTCGTTTATTCTTTCAGCATATTGTTAAGGGCCCACTGGGTATCATGCACTGTGTTAGGAGCTGAGGATGCAACAAATAACTGGACATCATAAGGAACTCAGAGGAAGGGGATAGATAAAGACATTGGCCAAGTTCATAGAATAGGACAAAGGAAAATTTAGGAGTGTCGACTTAGAAGTCTAACCTAGTTAGGAACGGTTTTGTGGAGGAAGGAATTTTAATACTAAGTCTTTAAATAGTGAACAAGGGTTAGCCAGATGAGGTCTCTTTCTTGCCAATTTTTTTTATGTTCCATGATGCCCTGAGCATAGTAGGGCTCCACCAAATCAATAGGTAAATAAAACATGATGACTCTGAGAGCAGTTTTCTGGCCGGGTGGTAATTAGCTAGGGAAACCATAATGAAGATGCATTATCTTTTCCAGAAACACTTAGCATATCGTTTATCATTACATGCACCCAGCTCTTGGCCAAACATCAAAGGCAGTTTTCTCCACGCAAAATTTATGGTGACATCAGAGCTTTCAACAGACTCTTACCCTGCTCACTCTCCTAGACCAAGAAGACAAATTAAGAGCCCAGGAAAGTAGGCCTCGGAGACAAAACTTGATGAGAGAGAACATTATCAGGTCTTAGTTCTCCAACTTATGCCTACATAGGATATGTTTCTAGAGTTGTAGTCTGTGTTTCTAGAGCTTTGACTCTTTTAGAAGAAACCAGAAATCTGAATTTTCATGTGAAACCTTCAGATTTTTTATGTTGGAATATAATTTAAAACTTAAAAAAAAAAAGTCATTGCATGCAGCAAACCAAACACTGATGTGCTACTGTCTCAATCTGCTCTGGCTGCTAAAGCAAAAGTGCCATAGACTGTATGGCTTAAACAACAAACATTTGTCAGAGTTCCGGAGGCTGGGAAGTCCTGGTGAGACCCAATTCTTGGTTCATAGATGACTGACTTCTCCCTATGTTGTCACATGGTGAAAGGGGTGAGGGAGCTCTTTGGGGTCCCTTTTATAAGGGCAGTAATTCTATTCATGAGGGCCCCACCCTCATGAGCTAATCACCTCCAAAGGCCTCACCTCCTAATACCATTACAGTGGGGGTTAGGCTTTCAAAGCATATGAATTTTGGAGTGACAAACATGTAGCTCATAACAGCTGACATTCCTAATTTAGAAGCTATTTCCTCAAACTGAGAAGGACTGTGAGGGACTTCTATTTACCATTCCGCAGAACACTGTACTACATGTTCTGTGGATCTTCATTGTGAATATTCATTGCATGAATATCTCTATTATCTTATTTAATCTCTGTAACAACCTCACGGGGCTGGTATTATCATCTCTTTTGAGGAAGATTGCCAAATTAAGTCTGCAGGGACCCAATATTAGCCATAAGGAAGCTTAATATTCAAACAGAATTGGATATGAACTAAGAAGGGAGAAACTTGTTGAATCAGGGACCTGATTTTGTAACATTCCCTCCCCCAAGTGCTAAGAGCCTTGAATAGCCAGATGTTTGTCTAAAAACTGTCATTTTGTTGGTTGGATGTCTTCACTAACTGCTCTAAATACTGCTGCTCTTTTCTGCAACTTTCTTGCTTAGAGAGTTTTAACATGTTAGTATGGGAACCCAGCTCCCTTCTATGTAAAATATATGTAACCTGCAAAGTGATTCACCATTAATTAATACCATGTCTGTGGTATTTGAGATGCACCCAGCTAAATAACACAGTTAGACTTTCAGTTTCTGACTTTTCTGTGCCTCTGAAATGGTTCAATCCTTTTACATGATAGGAGTTGCATCTTAGAAAAGACAGTCAGAAAACACTTCCTTTTACCTGGACTTCTGGAATATTTGTCATCCATGTGAGCATCCTGTAACCCTAGAGTATTAGGGCTCCCCTACCAGAGAGAATTTCGTTAGATGAACTCCCAAGACCTCTCTGGGTATCTCCAAGTGGGATTTAACAAGGTCATGGATTTTCAAACCAGCCCTGTGGAGAGATTGTTTGTTCCAAGATGTGAACCCCAGGAGCAATCAGATTAAAGGGCTTATCTATCTCAGAGTAATTGGGAGGTCAGACACTGAATGGAGTAGCTGTGTTGCTTAACAGAGTGGATCTTAAATTCTGGCATGCATGAAGCCATCATTTTTCTTATTTGTAGATTCTTGACCCCCCAGCTTCCATTCTGATTCACTGCCCGTATTTGTCATGGCAAAAGGCTAACGTGTTGTGACAAAAGGCCCAATAATAACGTGGCTTAGAGAACACAGAACTTATTTCTCCCACACACATTACAATCCAAAGTGAGTGTTCCTTATTGGTGGATATCTCTGTTTCATGAGATGTGGCAGGTTAAGGATGGACATGTATTATTTGACACTCCTCTCATTGAGAAATGAGGTTGATGTCCCCCTCTTATTTTGACCAACAGAATGTTGTAGAAGTGACACTGCACTGGTTTCTTGGCAGCCCTTAAGAGATTATAGGAGTCCACTTTTTTGTCTTGGAACACTTGCTCTTTGAACCCAGCTACCATGCTGTGTGGGAGCCCAAAAGCCAATGAAAAGACACATGTGGAAGAAGACAGGCACCTGTAATAGTCAGCCCCAGCTAAGCTTTCAGCTGAGAACCAGAATCAACTTTCCCACCATGGGCATGAATCACTATGGAAGTGGACCCTGTAGTCCAGTGGAACCTTCCCACCTGGTGCCATCCCCATCACCCCCTCCCCAAATCATAGATTCATGTGCCTGATAAATGTCTATTTGAAGTGACTACGATTAAGATGGTTGCAGAGACCCAGGTTTCTTCCATCATGAGGTTCCTCTACCTTCTATAAACTTGTCATCATTGGCTCAGTCAAGATTGAGTTCCTACCATGTCCAGATTCTAGTCCATGGGAGTGGCCGGAGAAGATGCATCTATTTCTTACTCATCTTGGCTTGGGGCTGGCTCCTGTTACTTCTGCTCACATTGCACTGGCAAGAAGCCATCACACAACTGCATCTAATTACCAAGCGGATGGGGGGAAATAGAGTCTCTAACTATGCAGCCATATTCTCAGCCACTAAGAAGAAAGCAAAAATGCATTCTGTTGGAAGTCTAGACTGGGGCACAGAGATCTACATTTCTGCAGTTGTTGCCCTCAGGTGATTTTGATGTTGGTGGTCCAGATATAGCAGTGAAGAGTATGAGTTTCAGACTCAGTGAGATATGAGTTTAAAACTAAATTCTACCACTTACCAGCTGGGTGACACCTCTGAGTTTCAGGTTTCTTGTGTATATAAAAATGCAGAAAATAGTAATTCTAACCTCAGGGGGTAGTTGTGTGGATTTGATAATGGCCTGCATGAAAAGTGCGAGCATAGAACTTGGTGCACAGCAAGCTCTAAAAAGAAAAAAGAGAAAGCTTTTATTGTTAACTGAAGCAAATGGTCCATTCTGTCTTTGAAAACCAGCACATCAATGCACTCAGTCATTATACTTAAAAAATCTCTTTCTACTCTCCAACCAACCCTATTCTTATCCCCATTTTACAGACAAGGAAACTAAGACTCAGACAAGTAAGTAGACCAAAACCACTGAATTAGTAAGTGCTGGTGTCAAAATTTGAACTGAAATTTATTTCTGTTGGCGTTTGATTACAAATACTATGTAAATATTTTTTTAATGTTTATTTCTGAGAGATAGAAAGAGTGAGCAGGGGAGGTGCAGAGAGAGGGAGACACAGGATCGGAGCAGACTCTGCTGACAGCACAGAGCCCGATGTGGAGCTCGAACTCACAAACCATGAAATCACAACTGAGCTGAAGTTGGATGCTCAACAGACTGAGCCACCTAGCAGCCCCTAAATACTATTTTTTAAAAAAATATAAAGCTGTTGATGGTTTGGGGCAAGGAGGAGACATATCCGAGCTCTGTTGTAGACAGAAAAATCTGAAAGTGTTGCCATGAGCTGTGTGAAATCAGGGTAAACTGGAGACAAGAGGACTGATTTAGGAATCAGGGAGCAGATTCTGAACTAGGCTAATTGGAGTGAAGGCTCAGCACACTCTTGCTCTCATCCTCTGCAATTACTTCCTTTTCTTTTAATTTTTAAAAAATATTTATTTTTCTTTGACTGAGAGAGAGGGAGAGAGAGAGCGAGCCCGGGGAGGGAAGGGGGAAGCAGCAGAGAGGGAAATCCAAAGCAGGCTCCAGGCTCTGGGCTATCAGCACAGAGCCTGATGCGGGGCTCAATCATGACCTGAGCCAAAGTCAGACCTTAACTGACTGAGCCATTCAGGTGCCCCTGCAATTACTTACTTCTGAGTCGGAAATCTGAAATACACTAAGACCATTCTTTACTTGAGCATGCCTCTACAAAACCAAATAGCCAACTTTTCCACTCAGGCTGGATGTAGCTTATAATGTTTAGCATGGGCTCCAGCCCCCGATGGGAACTTTTTGTATGCCTCATGATACCCATTTGGAAAATGGGAATTACAGTGCCAGCCATAGCTATTTCATAGAGATTCTACAAGGAAATGCATGGGAATACATTTTGTAAAGTTTAAGTTATCAAATCATTGTAAAAGTTTACTGTAAATTGAACAAAACAGTACAGTGGGAAACTTTCACTTCAACATCTCTTGATTGATTCTTTGTGTCTTAATTTTGCAAATTAAAAAATTTGGATATTCAAGGAGAGAGATTAGAAGGTAGATTTCCTTGTATTGTGGTTTCCATGGTGACAGATTTGCAGGCATCAACCACTGGCTGAAACAGAGATAAATAAGAGAAGGATGCAATGTGTTTTGCACGGTGCCCGGCACAGAGTCAACCATCACTGTATGTGACATCAGAGTCACTGCCTCTGTAAAAGTAGCCTAGACATAGATGCTTCCCATGAAGAGCATCATGGGAAATTCCCTATTACTCTGGAATCTTTCAGCCTAAACATACTGAGATCTTAAAAAGGTTCTAAGGCAATGAAACTTTAAGGGCGTTCTTAGAAAAGGACTTTGATTTGTGGGTTTTCTTATCTGAAACACCTGCACAATGAGTTTCACCTGCCGCAGTTCCTTTGTGTCTCGTTTAAGACATCTTTGCCTACCTCAAGCTCAAGATATTTTCCTATATTGTCTCCTAGAAGGTTTATCATTTTTCCCTTTCACATTTAGATCTACAATCCACTGGAACTGATTTTTGTATATAGTATGAGATAGAGGTAAAGATTCAGATTTTTTTTCCATATGGATGGCCAATTGACCTATTGAAAAAACCATTGTTTCTCCATTCCTCTTCAGTGGCACTTTTGTTATAAATCAAGTGTCTATACATGTGTGGATTTGTTTCTGAGTTCTCAGTGCTATTTTATTGGTCTATTTATCTTTCTTGTATCAAAGCACGCTCCCTTAATTACTCTGGCTTTATAATAACTCCTAATACCTAGTAGTGAAAATCATCTGACTTTGTTCTTCTCTGTGATAACCTTGGGTCTTTGATTTTCTATGCATACTTAAAATTACCTTATAAATTTCCACCCAAATAAAAACTTGCTGGGATGTTGATCAGGATTAGTCTCTAGATCGATATGAGGAGAAATGACATCCTTACAATATTGATTTATTTTTTTGCAACAACTCTATGAGGTAGGTTCTGTCATTACCAGATGCACCCTCCCTTTTGTAGGTGGTGCACCTATAGAAATGTGAACTAATCCAGCAGCCTGCTTAGGAGAAGGGATGGGCATGGTCTGCCCCATCCAGAAGGTGTATTGTGTCATTGACATTGTTTGCAATTACTGGCTCATGGTAATAATTAAAGCAGTGATTGAAGCCAGTTTTATTATTATTTATTGCTTTTAAATTCTCTATTAATCATGCACCCTCTTACTCTTTGCACCAAGGGCAGATCCCTCCCACTGCCCTTGGCATGCCGCAGATTTAATTGCACCAATCTGATTCACCTATGCAAAAATTCAATTTGATGATAAGCGATGCCGGCCAGCAGGAACAGGTGGAATCCATTTCTGAATAAGCATGGTGGCAGACACACCACACCCAACCTTGTAGGGGTAACAGTGGCAGAGGGTGATGTTTCGAACCAAGAGTTACTAATTTTAGTTGACGTGTCTGTGACAAATAGTGGTAGCAGTCATCTTTGCCGAAGGAATATAATTCAGATTTTACTCCTAGAAATGTACTCCCTGATCCAGATTCTTTGACCCTCATTGGAGATGCCAGGGACTTCTTGATATTATTAAAATTTTTTCTTGGTAAAAAATTAAACTTGGTAAGGGTACTTTGGTGATTTGCAACTAAAGATCCTGATAGATAGTGTTATTATTGTTATTAATATTAGTCGTGCATCTTCTGCCCAGTTATACACTGCCATCTCTCTGCGCTGCATGCTATCTCGGACTTCCAGAATACCAAATCTTTCCCACTGCACACAGGCAAGACACCTGCTTGGCCAAAGCCAAGGATTAGACAAATACCAAAAAGGACTTCTATTGTCAAGCTGGAGGGTAATGAATGGTGTCTCTGTTCGTAGTGGCCCCATATTAGGAATGACTCCATGTGTTGGGGAACCCTCCAATGTCCCTCCATTTGGCAAGACTTAAATGACATCATGCAGAAGGGGCCAGCATGCTGCTGGCTGCAGGACCATAAATCATGCTGTGGATGTAGGGAAACAGCTAGGCCTTCCTTGGAAAGGCTTCCTCATCCAAGGAACCATTAGTAATGCCACTATTTGCAATCATACTAAAAATAAAAGTAATAGGAAAACCACATTGAGTCAATTCCACTGCCTACTGGATTTTTAATTTTCTTGAGGATGCCAGAGGCAATCTTGAGCCCATTATGTCTAAATGAGGCACATTATAAAAGGCTTACAAAGTCCAAACTGCTTTTACAGCCATTAATTAGCCAGACTTCTAAAGAGGCCCATAAGATTCAGCTTGGGTATGGTCTCTAGTCTCTGGAATAGGGTTGGAGTAAGCAGAGAAGTCAAACACCATTGGTCCAGTCATGGCTCTCCTGCCCTCCTCTCTTGTCTCAGCTCTAACAGACGCTGCCTTTTGGGGGAGGTGGAAAGGGAGGATTCTACACAGCCAACCACCTGAAGAGAGTGCTCTGAACTTCTCTGTGAGGCTGCGGACAACTTGAGTGCAGAGGCTACTGGTGTCTTTGGATAAAGCCTAAAGAACCAATATGGCAACCCATTATCTCCCTCTTTCGGGTAGATTGAGGCACCTCCCCAAGAAGGAAAAAATAGGAAAATGTGATCACCCCTGAAAAAGCATGGACCAGACAGAGGCTTATGATGTAACAGAACTATGCTCTTTAGTTTAAACAGAACTCTGCTAAACATTGTCCATATATTATCCTCACAACCTGTGAGGTTGGAACTATTAATATCCCCATTTTACAGATGAGGAAAGCAAGGCTCACAAAAGTGAAATCACTTGCCCAAGCACACACAGATAGAGCACAGATTCAAGCCAAGATTTCTTAGATTTCAGAATCTACTCTCTGAACCATTCCATGTGCTTTCTCCTCCCACTTTTGGTTTTGGGCAGGGCACATCCTAAAAGGACAAAAGGGCCTCTGGGATTACAAACTTGATTGAGACCTGACAGTGTATAAACATATCTAAACATAATAATAAAGCACTATCCTAAGGAAACGATGAGCCTGGAAAACAGAGGAAGGGGTGAGTGAGATGTAGGTGTTGGTCAAGTCCATTTGGTACAGATCAGAGAACAGGAGACCACGGGCCATAAAGCTGAGCCTCTGGTTGGCAGGTGCATATTGGATGTATCATTCTGCAACTTGTTTTTTTTAATTCAAAGGGAAAAAACATGTTTTTAAGATTCCTTGGGAAGCAGAGCGACTTTTGGAGCTAGATGGCCTGAGTTTATTTATTTTTTTATTTTTTTCTTATGTTTTTTATTTATTTTTGAGAGACAGAGAGAGACAGTGCGGGCAGGGCAGGGTCAGAGAGAGAGGGAGACACAGAATCCGAAGCAGGCTCTAGGCTCTGAGCTAGCTGTCAGCACAGAGCCCAATGCAGGGCTCGAACCCACAAACCATGAAGATCATGACCTGAGCCGAAACCAGATGCTTAACCAACTGAGCCACCCAGGCGCCCCCTGAGTTTAAATGCCTTGTGTATTTGTGTGATCCTGGGCCAGGTTATTTAATGTCTTGGTGCTTTAGTTGCCCTGTGAGAATAATTAGAGAATCTTCTCAAGGAGCATTACAAGGATTCAAAGGGTCAAAGTATGCAAGGCAGCTGGAAGAGTTTCTGGAATGTCTTAACTCCTGGACAAGTGAACGTGGATATTCATTGTCTATCCTACTTAGGGCATAGCCTCTTTGCACAGTGTGACTCTTCCCCTGTAGATGGATATTAGATCATCTTCCACCTTTTGTTTATTACATGAAACTCTGTTGAAAGTCTTTGTGTATCCCTTCTTGTGCACGTCACATCCATTTGCATCTTTCTCTAGGATCGATGCCAAGAAGAGGTATATCTGTATCCTAGTGCACGTGCATGTTTTAGTCATATTAAGTACTGTCAAACGGCCCTCCAAAGTAGCTGAACCGAGGTGCACCCATCAGCAGCGCGTGATGATTTAGTTCTTTCTTACCAGGTTGAATCTGCCTTTTTAGAGAAACCCAACCTGTCTCTTGCTCATTAAGTCACGTCTATTTTCAGAGCTCGGCTGACACCTCTGGCCGCTCCCCTCTTCGTGATTCCGGCTTTGAGTCCTCAAACAGTTCCTTGCTATTGTTGTTCCTCCCAACTCTTAATGGGCCAAGGGCTTTTGGAATCCTGGGTAATAATGGCAGACAAAGCGCTGAATAGAATGTGGAATTGGAGGTGCTGAATGTGGCTTTTGTAAGGACACCTTGGCATGATTTCAGCCTGAAATGGAGCACTTTGCACTCAGCCTAAATTGCCTCAGTCCTACCTGGCGAGCCGAGTGTGCAGCCCAGACAGGCTGGTTGTTTTGCAGGTAGAACACAGGCTGCATTTCCTGGCTTTGGAAACTGGACACCAGCTCACGAGGGGACAATGGATTTAAACCTAGCTTCGCTTCGGGCTTCAAACAACACTTTCCTCTCAGACCTGAAGGATTTCCAAATGGGCTTTTCTAGTAACATCAGGGAGAGAACTTCTCAGCATAAAGAAAAGAGGCATCTGGTCATTTGGGGCCTAACCTGACCGTCATAGAATTCACTTTATTTATTTACTATTATTGTTTTGATGGTATAATATTTGCAAAGCACAGCTTGAAAGAGCCTCTAAAAATCCGAATAAGCCTCTTAACAGCTCCCTGGAGAAGATGGATTTAAAGCTACCTCATATTTTCCCATTGCTCTTGAAAGTTTGTCCCCTGCCCATCTTCACAATTCTCTGCACTTGGTCAACTTTCTGCAGGGCAACTATTTGCTCAATTTGCTTTCTCTGCCTGGGGAGAGAAAAGGTTTTGAAATAAATGTCTGCAGCAGTGCTTTGCACCAATGCTAATGAGATGGTGAGGCCGAGTGTTGGACACTAAGTGTTTGCATTAAAATGGAAATATGTAATCGATTTTTCAAATAGGGTCTCCCATTCACTTTTAAAATACACTTCACAGGACTAAAACAAAATGAAAAACATCACCATCTTTAAGTAATATTGGCTGAGGCAGCAACTTCTGGGGAGCTACAGCCCTAACCAAGTACAGAGATAATTGTTTTCAATAATACATCAGTATGCCATTGTCTTTGTTATAATAAACAGGGAGGATTTATTTCTTAGCAAGGTGTGACATTATTATCATTTCAGGTACTCTTTTAATAGTGGTGATTCCTCAGTAAAGTGATGCTCCTCTTTGGGGGACAGATTTTTTAAGAGTTGGTGTTTCAAAATGAATACAGTTGAAGTTCTATTCATTATTCGCTTGGTCATTGCTAGACAGTTTGAGAAACAGTGGGTGACTCACTAGTGTTTTGGAGTCTGAGAGGTGGGAGTTGGAATCCAGACTCTGCCATTTACTAGCTATGTGGCTGAGGGGTACTTTGAGTCTCTGATTCCACATCAAAAGTGCTGTCCAAGGGGCACCTGGGTGGCTCAGTCAGTGAGCGTCCAACTTCAGCTCAGGTCATGGTCTTGCAGTTTGTGAGTTCAGGCCCAGGGTTGGGCTCTGTGCTGACAGCTCAGGGCCTGGAGCCTACTTCAGATTCTGTGTCTTCCTCTCTACCTCTCCCCTGCTCATGCTGTCTCTCTCTGTCTCTCAATAATTAATAAGCGCTCAAAAATAATTTTTTAATGCTGCCCAGGCTGAAAGGAGGACTGAATTACCAGAAAATGTGGAGGAAAAAAAAACCCCACTTCAGGTAATAATTCAAGGTAGCTTCCTATTATGGGGATAACCTATTAATAATAAGATCAACTCATATTTCTTGAGTGCTTCTTATATGCCATGCACTGTTTAAGATCTTTGTTTGCATTGGGGCACCTAGGTGGCTCAATTGGTTAAGCGTCCGACTTCGGCTCAGGTCATGATCTCACAGTTCATGAATTTGAGCTCTGTGCTGACAGCTCTCTCTCTTTCTGTGTCTCTCTCAAAAATAGACATTAAAAAAATTTTAAAGATATCTGTTTGCATTAACAATGTAATTTTAATAACTTTATTAGGTAGATACTATTATTAAGTAGGTACTAGTATTCTGACAGTTTTAAAGATATTGGTTAATTTATCCAACAAAACTTTACTGAATGTGTTTGTATTTTTGGTAAAATGGGATTAGTTGATTTATCCATGATATATTTATTGGGTATCTACTGTGTACTAGGCAGTGTGCCACCTTCTAGGGCTGCATTGGTGAGTGGAATTGCCATGGTCCTTGCATTTGTGGAAGTTAAGAGCCTGTGGGGAGGAAGACCGCCGTCAAATAATCTCAGAACTAGGTAATTGTTATAAAACAAGGAATATATGGAGGACAGGCTTGCTGCAATGAGCATGTCCAGCAAAGCAATCTACTCTAGACTTGGGGAAGGGACCTGTGCTGTACTCTGAAGGAGGTGTTGGAATTGAGGAGGAGAGAGAGGGGTTGGGAGCTCCATGCAGATGAGCTTACAGAGGCCAGGTAATGAGACAAACATGTAATATGAATGAGTCTCCCCTTTACCCACCTCCATCTGTTTCTCTGGTCCTGGAAAGTGATACGGATCAGGGCATTTTCCTAGCACTTGGCCAAGTTTTTAATTAACTGGGTTGCTGTTCTTTGTTGGGGAAGAGGAAAGGTTTGCTATATAGCAGGATCAAAACCATAATAGCCCTTGCTCCTGTTAGAAAACTTTTCCTTGGGAACCTTGCCAGTCTTTCTATGCATCTCTAGAAACTGTGAGACCTAAGTTAGAAAGAAGAGAAGAGACAACTCTGGATAAAGCCTAAAGAACCAACATGGCAGCCCATTGGCCACTGGTGACAGAGAAAGCCTTGAGGGGAGTTGTTGTCTCAGCCTTTGTGGAACACTTGTGACACCGTTCAGGAATGCTTGAGACAGGACCACGTATCAGACGTGGGCGGGAGCACCTCGTAACTGCGGTTCCTCTCACAGGTGGCGAGTATGTATGCACATGCTAATGAGTTAAAGTCTGCCAAGCATTTTAAACCTCCCGAAACAAAAATGGAACAGAAAGTGTGAGAGTCTGTGGTTGTGATTGTTACTGATACTCCTTCTCAGCAGAGCCAGAGAATATTCTCGTTAAAATGCCTGTGTTCTGTCAGTGAGACTGGGACATGCGCTGGATGTTGCCAGTCACAGAGGCTTTTCTCAGCAGTGTGCGCTGTGTGTGTGTGCGTGCGTGTGTGCGCGTGTTGTGTATGTGTGCCTATGCACACGCACATGTGCTTACATAAGGGTAAATATTCGGCATAGGAACAAGGGCGAATTGGTGTAATTTGTAGAAAGATCCTAGGAACTGCCATTGGAGACTATTTAACTGAGAAATCTTCCATCGAGGAATAAACATGAACTTGTTTTACTTTTCTGAGTAACTACAATGAGGCCAGGGTCTGTTACACCTCCCACCCATCTCCCACCTTCCTGCTACCTGGTAAGTCACTTGGATTCCATAACTTTTCTGTCTCCTGGGGCCATTAAAGGAGCCTGGACACCAGGTCATTTTTCAGCTGCAGTCTTAGCGTACATTCAGAGCTTCCCCTTCTGTTTCCTGGCCTTGGCTCTACGTGGGCCTGCTCTCCCACTCCCCTGCACTCCACACTTTCTCGTCCCTTTTTCCTGCTGGTGGAAATGAGAAGGAGAGAGAAGAGGACATTTGCTTTGCTTTGTTTTGTTTTGTTTTGTTTTGTTTCATAGACCTTATTTTTTAGAGCAGTTTTAAGTTTATAGGAAAATGGAGCAGAAAGTAAAGAGAGTTTACATATACCCTTGCCCCCACACCTGCATAGCCTCCCTCACCATCCACATCCCTGGCCAAAGTGATATATTTGTTAGAATCAGTGAACCTACATCGACGCATCATTATAACCCGAAGTCCATGGTTTGCGTTAGGGTGCACTCTTGGTGGTATACATGCTATGGGCTTGGACAAATGTATAACAGCCTGCATCCACCATTACAGTTTCACAGGGAACAGTTCCCCTGCCCTAAATATCCCCTTGGGCTCTGCCTATTCATCCCTCCCCCCACTCAACCCCTGGGTCTTACTGTCTCCATAGGTTTGCCTTTTCCATGTCATATAGTTGAAATCACACAGTACGTAGCCTGGTTGGGTTGACTTCTTTTACTTTCTCAGTAACATGCATTTAAGGTTCCTCTATGTCTTTCCATGGTTTGATAGCTCAGTTCTATTTAGCACTGAATAAATATTCCATTGTGTGGATGAACCACAGTTTATTTCCCCATTCCCTTACTGGAGGGCATCTTGGTTGCTTCTGGGTTTTGGCAGTTAATGAATAAAAGCTGCTGTCAACATCTGTGTGCAGTTTCTGTGTGGACATACGTGTTGGACTCATTTTGCTAACTCTCAAGGAGCGTGTTTGTTGGATTGTATGGTAAGAGTATTTTTAGCTTCCTACGAAGCTGCCAAACTGTTTCCCGAAGTGGCTGTACTATTTTGCATTCCCACCAGCAATGAATGAGAATTCCTGTTGTTCCACATCTTCTCTGGTGTCTGGTGTTGTCAGGCTTTTGGATTTTTGCTCTTCTAATAGGTGTGTGATAAGACCTCCTTGTTGGGGCATTTTTTGAGACTTGTCCTTGGTGAGCTCGCTGTCCTCATGTTCATTCTAACTGCTGTATCCACCTGGGAGTGCTCCCACATGAGGGATTAGGGCTGTCCTCTTTCTGTTGGGCATTTCCATCAATTTGGCTCATGGTCCATGGACTCCGTGTAGATGGATGGAAGGCTCAGCAGACCTTCCTGGTAATGGATCCCATGTTTGCATGGCATTTTTTCATTTCGTTCCTCCTGGGCCTCAAGAGCTTCAAAATCCAGATTTAGATTTATGTTCATTTCTTGGCTGAGAATTTCTGTGTCACGTGGGAAGTATAAAACCCAGATACTCATGCCATGGTGCATGGGTGCTTGGGGCTTCCAATTTCTTACCAGACACGTTTTCCCCATTGTAGTAGATGCCGCACTCTGTATCCCTTTTATCCACCAGAGTTTTTCTTTGGTTGCAGACATTCCCTAGCGCACTGCTGGCAGCTCTTTATCCGCATTGCTGCTCTTCTTCTCTGCCTAAGACCTTGTCTGGCTGGGCTCTATTATAACCACAAACTCAAGAGAGGTTAACATTCTCAGAGCAACCTCAATGATTGGGGGACATGAGTTGGTGGATAAGTATGTCATCCCCTACTCTCCTTGGGATAATTCTGACATGTCTTCTACACAGTCTTTCAGAGATCCCCAGCAGGATCAAGTGTCAGTTTCCCTCAGGAGTAATATGCTTGTTATGTAACTGTTACTGGCTTTTCTCCTTTTTCTCTCTTACTTCCACTATTGCTTCTATGCTTTCTGGGATCACCTCCTCAGTAAACCACCTGATCCCAAGTCCTTGTTTCAGGATCTGCTTTGGAGGACCTGAAGCTAAGAGGCCATTAAGAGCTCAGGCAGATAGCATATTTGTCTGTAGGGTTCCTGGGCTGCTGGGAAGGTTCTCTGCTGTCTTTGAGAGTATGTCTTTATGGAGGGATCTCACACCCAGCTCTCCTCCTTGAAGAGGCCCCAGACCATGTCTTCTGTCACCCTGGTGACACTAGAATGCTAGCCCCCACCTCTTAGGGCCTGTGTTCTGTGTCGGACACCTCCTGATGGCCCTATTCTCACCTGGAACTTGCTCCTAGAGTGTCTAGTTTTCACTAAGACATCTCAGGATGTCTTTTACTTCATTTTGAATCTGGCTCTGTATGATTTTTTTCCCCTAATACCATGTTTATGGCACTGGGGTTGCCCATACCAGTCAGTCCACCACATTGCTGGAAGTCTTAATCTTTCAATCAACAACATGGTCAGACACTTCTATTGATTTGGGTTATGACAGCAGAAGTCCCTGCCCTCATGGGGCTCACATTCCAATGGAAGGAGACAAATGATAGTTAAATATGGTTAGGTGATGGTTGGTGTTACAGAGAAAAATAAAACAGAACAAGGTAGGATGGAGCAGTCGGAGGAGGTGGATTGGTGAGGGGTTGCCATCCTACACAGAGTGGCCAGCAGAGTCCTCACTCATAAAGTACGATGTGAAGAGAGACCTCAAAGCAATGGAAAAAGGGACTACCTGGCTTTCTGGAGGAAGAACATCCCAGGCAGGGGCAATGTCAAGTACACAGACTATAAGGCAGGAGTAGGGGCACCTGGTCGGCTCAGTCAGTTGAACATTCAACTTTGACTCAGGCCTTGATCCTAAGGTTCATGGAATTGAGCCCCACATCGGGTCTGCTGACAGCTCAGAGCTTGGAGCCTGTGTCTCCCTCTCTCTCTGCTACTCCAGCACTCACACTCTGTCTCTCTTTCTCTCTCAAAAATAAACATTAAAAAAAAATTTAGGGGCACCTGGCTGGCTCAGTCAGTTTAGCAGCTGACTTCGGCTCAGGTCATGATCTCATGATTCGTGAGTTTGAGCCCTGCATTGGGCTCTGTGCTGACAGCTCAGAGCCTGGAGCCTGCTTCAGATTCTGTGTCTCCCTCTCTCTCTGACCCTCCCTTGCTCATGCTCCGTTTCTCTCTGTCTTGATAATAAAATTTTTTTTATTTAAATTAAATTTTTTTTAATTTTTAAAATTTTATTTATTTTTATTTATAGTTTATTATCAAGTTGGTTTCCATATAATACCCAGTGCTCTTCCCCACAGGTGCCCTCCTCCATAACCATAACTCCCCTTCCCTTCTCACCCTCCCCTTTCAGCCCTCAGTTTGTTTTCAGTATTCAAGAGTCTCTCATGATTTGCCTTCTTCCCTCTCCCTAACTCTTATTTTTGTTTTTAAAGGCAGGAGTATGCATGACATGTTCAGGTCAGTAGGGAGACTAGACTGGCTGGATGGAATAAGGGATGGGGAGCTGGAGGAGGTGAGGACAGAAGGTAACTGATATCAGATCCTGTCAGATCCTGTCACCCAATTGGGTGGCCCAGTCGGGTGAGCATCTGACTCTTGGTTTTGATTTCAGGGCTGTGGGATCAAACTCCATGTTGGGCTCAGCACTGACAGCATGGAGCCTGCTTGGGATTTTTTTTTCTCTCTCTACCCCTTTCCTGTCTGTCCCTGCATGCCATCTCTCTCTCTTGTGCTTTCAAAATAAATAAACATTAAAAAAAGAATGTGGCAAGGACTTTGATTTGTGAGTCAGGTGGGGGGATGTAAGCAGATGTCTCTTTTAAGAGGATTCTCACTGCTGTGTTAGAAACAGAATTTAGGGAAGCATGGGTAGATCAGTGAGGCCAGTTGGGAGCCCACTGCAATAATCTGGGTGAGGGGTGGTGGCAGCTCAGATCTAGTCAGCATTGAGTTGTTGGGAAGCACCAGACTCTAAAAATTTTGAAAGGTAAATTGATGATGGATAAGATGTGGGATGTGATGAAAAGAGAGGAGTTAGGGTTGACTCCAAGGTTTTTGGCTTGAGCAGTGTAATGGATAATGTTGGCATTTGTTGAGATGGAAGGGACAATTTGAGAGAGGGAAGTGGGGGTTCATTACTGGATGTGTTAAATCTGACATTGTTTATAGGCATACAAGTGAAGATGACAAGAAGGCAGTTGGTCATATGACTGTGGGACTCAGAGGAGAGGTCATGTAGCCCACAGATTAGTGGGGGATACTGATAGGTAGATAGGCACAGTCTCTTCCAAAGCAACATGTAAGTATGGCCATATAGTGAGTGCAATGGGCTGTAGATGCCCAGATTTGTGGTGTTGGGCACCACCATTGGAGTACTTGATTCTTGAGCTATTACCTGAAGATCAGGTAGGACAAGCCAAGTGAAAATAGCAGGAGAACATATATTACATATATTAGGCAAAGGGAGCAGCCTATGCAAATGCCCTGATGGATGAGGGAGCGTGTTGCCACCTTGGAACTGGAAGTAGGTCCATCTCACTCAAAGAAGACAGTGGTCATAGGGAATGGTGGAGAAAGACACATGGAGTAGTTGGTCATGCAAGACCTTAGAAGCCATGTTAAGGAGTTTGGACTACTTCATGAGCGTACAAGGATTTCATTGAAAATTTACAGGCAGTGCACTAATATGGTCAGGTTTAACAGATGCTTCTCCCCTAGAGAGACCTTCCTCCAGAAACATCTTGAGCTAAGTTCTGCAAATGCATCTCCCTTAGGCCACCCCAACCTGCCTTCTTGTCCATCCTCATCAGCATCACTCCCGCTGTCATCAGGCATGACACATCTAAGTAGGTCAGGTCAGGCAGAGAAGCTTCATAGGGATTTTGTTTTCTAATGGCCAAGCCCAGACTCAGGGGGAAAAAATCTGCATGGACAGCCTGACTTCTTGAACTAGACAGGGGGAACCCAGGGGAAGACAGACTGAGTGCTTCCCAGGGCAATTTGAACAGAATGGGTTTCTTTTTATTGTTATCCATGAGTTTTCTCAAAAAGCCTCAAGCATTGGTGGGTAAGACTGATAAAAATCTGAGGGTCCAGTTTGGTGCCGATGAAGGTGATCTTTACCCTGGACAGCTCTTTTTCTTTAATTCCCTCACTTATGTCCAATACTGGAGCATGTGGGCACTTAAAATGCATGTGTATGCCATTTTTGGAAAGATCCCTGGACTGTATCCCTTAGGCTTTGGAAGTAGGATAAATCTGTATGCTATAGATTGGGAGCAGTTGACTGAGCCTCTGAAGACTTGAGTTCCTATCTAAGCTTTAGTTTCTTTACCTTTTAAGTGAATGGTTTAAGTTTGACAACTCAGATGAAATGTATAAATTCCTTGAAGAATATAATATACCAAGGTTAACAGAAGAAGAAATAGAAAATCTAAATAGCCCTGTATCTATTTAAGAAATTTAATTCACAACTTAAAACTTCTTGACTTCCCTCCCCAGAACTATAGGCCCATTTTATCAAATATTTAATGATGAAATAATGCTAAGGTTACACAAACTCACAGAATAAAGAAGAATATTTGTTTCCAACTTGTATCATTAGGCCAGCATAACTCTGATAAGAAAATCTGATGACATAAAAAAATAAAATAATAGACCAGTATCTTTCATTAACATAGGCACAGAATTCTTTAGCAAAATATTATCAAATAGAATTTGGTTGTACATAAAAAAGAAGATAAGATCAGAGCCATAGACATGCTGCATTCCACTCTCTCATATCTCTCATATCATATTTTGGCAGACATCACTAATTGATCTGTTTTCCAGCTGTATCATTCTGAGTCTACCTGTTCATGCAGCCACTACTAATTGGTTAAAGTTGGCATGTGAGAAGAAATCTATTTTACATCAGAGAATTTAATGAATCCTATCAATATAAGGCTGAGATACTATAGTTCTGTTATTCACTTAAAATTTTGAGGTTGTTTTCTTTAAATATTTATTTATTTTGAGAGAAAGACAGAACCAGAGAGAGAAAGAGAGAGAGAGAGAGAGAGAGAGAGAGA
>NC_043713.1:75123816-75137856 GCF_006229205.1 Suricata suricatta | reverse complement strand
CTCAGCACAGAGCCTGAAGCAGATCTCAAACACACAAACTGTGAGATCATGACCTAAGCCGAACTCAATCACTTAACCAGCTGAACCACCCAAGCATTCTGATTTTGAGGTTGTTGTATACGCATCTTCCTCAGTGTGGGATGCTATACTCCAAACTGGACATGAACAAAAAAGGGTCAGTTGTTTTGAGCAATCCACACAAAAGAAGTCATAAAATACTAAATGCCTGCAAGGACCGTAACCTTGTTTGTTCTCATTTACTGCTGTATCATCAGCCCCCAAGGACAAAGTCTAGTCTACAATAACATCCAAGACTGTTTGTTGAATGAATGAAAGAAGGAAGGAATTAATAGATGAATGAGTTCTGAGGGAAGCAGCTAAGTGGTTTTATCTTTGTAGAGTTGTTATGGCTACTGCCATTGAATCAAGGATAACCAGTCAGAAATGATGAGATCTAAAACCATTGAATGAATGATTGAATGCTGAGGGAAGCAGACAAGTGGTTCTATTTTTATAGAGTTGTTATGGTTACCGCCATTTAGTCAAGGATAAACAGCCACAAATGATGAAGCCAAGGATTGGGGTCCAAGTCAAAGGCTGCAGTGTGAGGGTTGAGTATCTGAATTCCGAAGATTCTTGTATTAATAACTTCAGTCTCATCTCTCCTCTGAGTCATAGACATGTATATCCATCAGCCTTCTTGATATTTTTTCCTGGCTGCTTCAAAGACAACTTAAGCTAACTCTATTATAGAGTGTATTGTCTTCCTGCTCCCCTGCCCCTAAACCTGGTTCTTCTCCAGGGTTTCCTATTTAGTGGCTACCATGACCACCCATATACAGGCTAGAAATTTAGAAGACAGTCTGAATACCTTTCCCTCCTTCACATCCTACATCCTAATTAGTTCTCCGATATATTCAGTTTTTCCTCTGTCTTCCCCACCGTCCCCTCCCAGTGGAGCCCCCACCATCTCTCAGCTAGATGATGATAACAGCTTACAGGTCTACCTGGGTGACCTCTATGCCCCCTCTACCCCATTCTCCACATCGCAGATTGAGTGATCTGTTCAAAATGCAAAGTGGATAATTTATTTCCCCCTTAAAACCTGTTGGTGGCTTCTCACTTTTCTCATAAGAGAAAAAATTCTCTAAACTGGTCTACATACAAAGCCCTGGATGACCTGGTCCCTCATGTCCTTGTACGCTACATCATACACCACTCACCCCTTACATTCTGTGTGTTTATTCCACTGACCTTTCAGTTCCTCCAACAAAATGCTCCTTTCTATGTCTATGTCTAGAGCTCTCTCATCCTCCTTATCTAGTTAAAACATCCTTCAGAATTGTCACTTCATGGGAAAGACTCTTCTAATCTCTCTCATAGAATAAACTCTCAGAGAATCTGTTCCATTCTCTCATTTATCTTAGTTTGTCATGGAACACTCATTGGTGTGATTATTAGATTAGTGTCTGCCTCTCCAAGTGGACTATACAATCCATTTGAGCAGGAATTGTGTTTATGCTTACTTCTATTTTATCCCCAGGGACTAGCACAGTAACTGACACTCAATAGATGTTCAATAAATCTCTGATGAAGACGAATGAATTAATGATTGAATGAATGAATGAATGAATGAATGAAGAGCCTAGTTGCTTCTTGTGGTAGTTTAGGGTTTATCAGTCTCAGCACTATTGACATTTGGGGTGGGATAATTCTTTGTTCTGGAGGACTTTTCTATGCACTGTGGGATGTGTAGCAGCATTCTTGGCCTCTGTGAACTAAATGCTAGTAACATCTCCTCTATTGTGATGCCAAAAATGCCCCCAGGCATTGTCAAATGTTCCCTGGGAACAAAATTGAGAACTATGGTGTTAGATAATATTTAGTGTTTAAAATATTTGCGTGGCATTGGGGTTATATAATTCTTTTTTTGTCCTGTGTGTTGTAAGATGTTTGGCAATATGAGGTACTCAGTCGGTTGAGTGTCCAACTTCGACTCAGGTCATGTTCTTGCACTCTGTGAGTTCGAGCCCCACATCATACACTGGGCTGATAGCTTAGAGCCTGGAGCCTGCTTCAGATTCTGTGTCTCCCTCTCCCTCTGCCCTTCCCCTGCTTATGCTCTGTCTCTCTATATATCAACAATAAATTTAAAAAAATAGAAAAAAAATGTTTGGCAATATCTCTGGCCACTACCCATGAGATGCTAGAATCCTGGTCTAGTTGATAGACCTGTCCCTACATCCCTTTCTTGTGGTCCTTCCAGTGGAATGAGTACCCTCCCTGCCCTACTGATGTCATACTTGGCTATGTGACTTTCTTTGGACAATGGAATTTCAGCAGATTTGAGTATCATGCCTGAGAAGAAATTTTAAGTTCCAACAGTGATTCCACTTGCTCTTTTCCTTCTAACTCATACTGAAAATGGGACTGCCCTTCATTTGGTTCTGGAATAAAGAAGATACTAGCAAAGCTAAAGCCAATTTGCAGATGACATGTATATCAGCAACAAATGAATGTCTGTTATTGTAAGCCATTTTGGACTTGCTTGTGATGACAGCATAACTTAGTGAAAGCTGGCTGTTAAAACTCTGAAGTGGTTTGGCCAACAAGGGTTCATTATTGGATGGCAATTGATCTAGTTTTATTCTGTTTTAGGACATATGAAGGGTAGGTGAACAAGGGAAAGAAAGATCACTTAGGTTCAGACTTTTGATGTATTTATTCAAGTTTCTAATGTGACTTCAGGAGTTCTGGACCCAGAAGAATTGCTGAGAAAATTTTACCTTATTTTGTACATCTTTATGTATCCTTTCAATAATCTCTGCTACCAAACCTAACTCATTCTCTTTTTATCTGCAACCCAAAGGAGCGCACTAAAGGAAGAGTGTAAGCATTGTTTAGGCAGGGACAAAATCTGTTTGATTCACAGAGCTATAACCCTAGCATCAGTATACTATTGACTGGAAAGGTGCTCATCCAATGTTTGTTGAGTGATTGAATGACAAGTAGGGATTGCAAATACTCTGTGTGCTCTCCTACATTTCCCAGCCTTCCTTCCTTGCAGTTAGGATGTAGACAATGGCCTATAAACATAAGCAACATGTCCCTTCTGGTCTGAGAAAGTTAAGAACGGGTGTGGGTTCTCCATTCTCAATCTCTTTCATTTGCAGGGCAGGAAGCCAAGAAATTTGAGAAGGCAAGATTTGTAGATGCAAACATCTCAGGACCCTGATGCATCATTGCAGGGGAACTCATCAGAGATAGCTCACAAATGAGAAATAAACCTTGTTGTCTTAACCTAGTAGTTCTCAACCAGGAGTGATTCTGTCTCCAAGGGTACATTTGGCAATGTCTGGAGACTAGTAGGGAAATGCTATGGGGATCTAGTGGGTGGAGACCAGAGATGCTCTTGAACACCCTACAATGCACAGGCTAACTGAGAATTATCTAGCCCAAAGAATCAATGGTGCCAAGATGGAGAAACTCTTTTCTAAGTCATTGAGATCTTGGATTTATTATTAGTGGTGCATAGCAGCTCCTTTCTTCACTAATGCAAGGAATAATTGAAATATTTTATACATTTTGCTTCTTAAGCAGGATCTCAATATTTTCCTTTGAGCTGGAACCTTCAAGAACTCAATGAAAGGAATTATAAATGAGTTGAATAAATTAAATAACTCCACGAAGAGCCAGGACATTTTCTATGCAGAAGTAGATAAGTGGAGGAAACTGTGAAGTCCAAATGTAGAGAGTTAGTGCCATATGACTGTTAAGTGTAGAGCTTGTCCATCAACCAAATCTGGCCCTCTGCCTATTTGTGTAAATAAACACCAGTGGAACACAGCCATGTACATTTGTGTATGTACTGTCCATGACTACTTTTCCACTGCAAGGACAGAGGTGAGTAATTGCAACAGAGATGGTATGGTCTACAAAACCTACAATATTTAGTATTTGGTCCTTTATAGAAAAGGTTTGTGGATTCCTGTTAAAAGTAGGGGTTTGAGTCTGAGCTCCAACACTTACTAGCTATGTGACCTTGAGATAGTCATGTCATCTCTCTGAGTTTTAAGTTTTCATCAATCAGATGGAGAAAGTTATAAGACTTGTCTCATATGGTTAAGGATTTGATGAGCTCAAATGCTTTGCACATTGCCTGGCACATGAACTATGCTTAATAAATGATAGCTGTTATTAATGAGTTAATCCTATGAACAGTGAATAATAATACTAAAACAAAACCAGCTTTTGTGCCTTGGGCAGAAGTAGATACTTCCCTGAGGCCTGGCAGTAAGTTTTCTTCCTTCGTCACAGACCCTCTGGCAGCCCATGAGGAAATGTGTTTATCTTGAAAGCACCTGGCAGAGATGGCATGGATGGAGCTGAGCTGGTAGAAAGACCCCATTTCTCAAGCCCAGCTTTCTACATGGAATTATTCAAAGGGAACCCTTATCAAGCAGCCTTCCAGCCCCGGTGTCATCCATCTTCTAAAGGTAATTCAATAGCCCTTGGTAGCTGATGATTTATGGGACGGGTGGCTGTGGGGACGTTGCTCTTTGTATTACAGCCTGTTTTTATCAATGACCAGCAGCCTGCTGTCTGGGGCCAGAAGCAACAGGTTCTTTGTTTAATCCTATTAACAAGGTCTTGGCTACAGCCAGCTCTGGCCCAGCAGAGGGCCCCTGGCCACTGGGCAGATGAAGGATTTGGATCATTCTGAATTGAGAACACCAGTTGTTAAAGTAAGACTACTGTGTCTTAACTGTAGTGGAGCTCTGTCTCCTCTACAAAGCTGCTTCAAGCCTCTGAACCTCACTTGATTAACGCTACACTCTTGGGAGGGAAAGATTGTCATCCTTGCTTTACAGATGAGATGTAGAAGCTGGGAGGTGGTTACTCATCTTGTGCCTGGATTAGGAACACCAAGGCAAGTGTCCGTATCCTATCAGGATGGTGTGTATTCCTGCTGAGGAAGTCTGGGGTGTGGGCTGGCCCCAACGTACCAGTCCTAGTGTTTGTGTCATTGCCACCTGATTCTGAACGTGAGAGGGGGACCTTGCTCTCACATTCATAATTTCATTCTTAGGACCTGGTACCAAGCCTGGCACATAGTAAGTGCTTAATAAATATATTTAAAGAATGGAATGGTGGCCAGGCCTTTGCATGTATGTTTCCTCTTCCTGAAACACTCTCCTCCTCCTCTTTGTCAGTGAACTCCCACTTGTCTTTAAGGTCACATCTTATATCTCATCTTGTGCCAGTTGGTGTCGAATCAAGAAAAAGAAATTATATTCATTAATTTCTTTTTTTAATTTTTTTATTAAAAATTTTTTAAACATTTAATTATTTTTGAGAGAGAGAGATACAGAGCGTGAGTGGGGGAGGGTCAGAGAGAGAGGGAGACACAGAATCCAAAGCAGGCTCCAGGTGAGCTGTCAGCACAGACCCCGATGTGGGGCTCGAATCCACAAACTGTGAGATCATGACCTGAGATGAAGTCAGCCGCTCAACCGACTGAGCCACCCAGGCACCCCTATATTCATTAATTTCACTGAGAGAATTTAATAGGGAGCTGGTTAAGTACTTATTGAAACAGAAAGAGTAAAAAGGGGTCACTGTGTATAACCAAAGTGAATTAGTTATCCACTGCTGCGTAACAGAATAGCTCACAACTTAGTAACTGAAAACAACCATCCATTGTTTCTTACTGTCTGTGAGTTGGGAATCTGGGCATGGCTTAGCTTTCCTCAAGGTTTCTCACAAGACACCAATAAAGCTCAGGCTGAGGTCTCATCCAAAGGCATGACTGGAAACATGTGTTCATGGTTGTTGTCAGGATTCAGTTTCTCATGGAATATTGGGCTGATGCCTTCAGTTTATCTGTGTTTTTTGGCTGGAGACCTCCCTCAGTTCCTTGCCACACGGGCCCCTCCACGAGGTGGCTCACAACATGGCAGCTGGCTTCATCAAATCAGGTGAGCAAGACAGAACAGCCATGTTGGAGGCCACAGTCTTATTATTTAATCTCTCAAGTGACATTCCATCACCTCTGCTGTTTTCTTTTGTTTTTAAGTTTATTTATTTATTTTGAGAGAAAGAGGGAAAGAGAGACAGAGAGAGAGAGAACATCGGGGAGGGGCAGAAAGAGAGGGAGAAAGAGAGAGAATCCCAAGCAGGTTCCGTGCTTTCAGCATGGAGCCCAATGTGGGGTTTGAACTCACAAACCATCAGATCAGAACCTGAGCCAAAGCCAGATGCTTAACCAAATGATCCACCCAGGTACCCAGCCTCTTGTGTTTTTTCATAAAAGTGAGCCAGTGAGTCCATCCTGCACTCCTGGGGAAGGGACCACACAAGGGTACAAATACCAGGAGCAATGCCACAGGCTGCGCCTCGCAGGCAGAAAGAAGCTCATACCCACATGGCTGGAGGGATGAAGGGGTGAGGTTGGGGCTTTAGAATCTAGAGGTTTGGAGAAAGGCTCCCCAAGGGGCTGAGATTGCCTCTGAGAGGGTGGCCCTGTCCAGCTGGTTCTGATGATTCTGATGGGACACAGTGAAGCTGTTTCCAGGAGCGCAAGGGAAAACAATGTATGGAAACAGGAGCTAGCTGCTGTTTCTGGAACCAACCAGCACTGCTCAGGTTTGGGGGAACCACTGGCACCAACGGGAATGGGGATATAGACTGGAAGGATGGAAGGAACAGTCCCTCTGTTATGGATCAAGTCTCCCCACCCATTCCTACGATGAAATCCTAGCCCCCAGGACCACAGACCATGATCTTATTTTGGAAATAGGGTCATTGCAGTCATAATTAGTTAAGATGAGGTCATACTGAAGTAGGATGGGCCCTTCATCCAGTATGACGGGCATCCTTTAAAAAGAGGCAATCTGAACACATATACAGTCACACAGTCCATGAGAACTTGAAGGCAGAGGTCCCTTCTACAAGCATAGGAATGGCAACAATTGCCAGCAAACCACCAGAAGCTGGGAAAAAAGCATGGAACAGATTTGCCTTCATAGCCTTCACAAGGAACCAGTCCTGCCGACACCTTGATCTTGGATTTGTAAGCACTAGAAGTGTGAGACAATATGATTTTTATGCTCATTAAGCTGCCTATGCTACTTTCATGGTATGTGCTTCCAAGTAGCCCTTGGGAACTACTGCAGCCTCCTTCAGCCTTGCTGTCTCCTCTGGCCCCATCCATCTTGCAGAGCCCACTGAAGATGCAGGTGGCAAAGATGGGATGTAGTTGCAGCCCACAAGGCTGATGTGAAGCTGGATGATGGGAATGGCCAGCACACACCTCTTTGGTAGGGAGAGCTTTCAGTGACCCCACCACACAAGCCCCAGCTGGTGTCCTGACATCTGTGTGTCCCCTTGGTCCTCTGTATTACCACTGTCTTTAGGAACTGTGTGTATTGTCCTCTAGACCATGAACTTCATAAGGTAGGTCATAGCACTTACCACTCTCTTGTAGGAACTATGTGTCTGTATTGTCCTCTAGACCATGAACTTCATAAGGGCAAGCACTGTATTCTGTGTTCTCCACTGTATCACCTGTGCCACTATGGACAGCTATCCTATCATACATATAATCTCATTTAATTCTCAAAATAACCCGGAAGTGCAGACATTTTTATCCCTATTTTGCTTCTGAGAAAACCAAAGATCAAAGAGCTAAAATGGCAAAGCCAGGGCTTGATTCTTCTTTATACTCTCCTCCACTCCCCCTGCCCAGAGTTTTAAAGCTACCATGTGTTAAAGATTTACAGTGTATCAGGAACTGGATTAAATGCTCTCTGCATATCTTCCTCTATCTCCATATTTATATTAGCTACATTACCATTTAATCCTCATTTCATAGAATAAGTAGTGCTGATGGAGAGCTAGAAACCAAACAGAATATTCTGGTTAAACCCAATTCCACTGTGCAGCCAGATAGCTGAAAATCAACCAGTGTCCCTCCACTAAGAGCAGATTAATAGGCTGTTGATACATCTAATGGTTTGTTTAATTGATGGCTTTTGCCATTATTAGGGGAGAGTTTAGAGGGGTTTTTTAATGATTATAAGACCCACATCAATTAGTCCTAGAAACAAGAATGTAAATAAAAATGTTATTTGTTCTGTTGCCAAGCAAAATAAGCACCTATACTGGGAGCCAGAGATTTAAGAATTTATTCAGCAAATATTTGAGAATGTATTATGGTTTGGCACCATTCTTGCAGCTGTGTAGGATATAACAGCATAAGATGCATTTCCTGTCCCCAGGGACCTTGCCATGTAGTTAAGGAAAGGAGATATGCACACATGAGATGTTAATTAGCAAAACAAGGCCATAGGGTAAATAGCAAATTAATGGAATGGACAATAGCAACATAGTGCTTATGGAAATTCAGAGGAGGGAGTGATAATCATGATGGTAGTAATGAAGAGACTTGCCACCATTTTCTTGAGTGTCCACTGCATTCCAGGCACAGTGTGAAGTGTTTGTGTGCGTTAGCATTTTGCAGATGAGGAAGTGGGGGCTTGAAGAACTTGAATGACTTGCACAAGGTCACACAGCCACTGAGTGATGCGGTGAGAATTTGATCCTGGGTTATCTCACATAGGAAGGAGCTCTTAACTGTATTCTCAGAGTGAATTGTACTCTGTATGTCCACAGAAAGCAGTTACTCTAGGGAGGGCTGGGCAAGTTTATGCAAATCTTAAAGAGTTGGTGACTTTTAAACTGGGTTTTGAAGCATGAATAAGAGTCTGGTAGTTGGAGAAAGAGAGAAGACATTCCAGGCAGAAGGAACAACTTATGCTGAATAAGTAGGTATGTTCCTTTTTATCTATCTATCTATCTATCTATCTATCTATCTATCTATCTATCTATTTATTTTTAGCAGTGGCTCCTGTAAGTCACGCTCAGTTTCTAATGCCTCTCCCTTCGGGGGAGGGTTTGGAGTTTCAGAACACTTACCCTTTGACTGCTGGCCCTGAGGCTTGGTTCTTTGGGAGAGAGAAGCTTCTGCGATTCTACAGCAGACCCAGATCTCTGAGCGCTTGGAAGAAAAGGTGGTGGGACATCCTTTCTCTTCTCAGCACATATACCTATTAGAGACGCTAGGAACATGTTGTGGAGTGAACAATCCTTGTGAGGGCTCAAGTGCTTATTGCCAATTTACAAAAGGCATTCTGAGAGAAAACTAACACAGATGGAAATAAATTGAATTTTCTGCCCTAGGAGATCTTGAGCAATGAAACCCATGTAATTGACCATTGGTTTTCAGCAAGGGGGTGGGTCTGAGAATTGTGAAGGCAGGGGGATGGAGGAGGAAGAGTTCAGAGGAACATTTAAAATGGAGGAAAAGATCGTTTTGTAGAAGGAGGGGTGCAATCCCCTGGAAGATCTGTGTCCCTTCCACGAGGCCAGAAGAAATGTGTTTAGGATGCCACACACAATAATGTCTCAGGGTTTCAGTTTTCTCATCTGTTCAATGGGAGTAATGGCGGTGAACCTTTGAGATCCTACAAGGCAAGGTACGGAAAAGGCTTCCCGCGTTGTCTGGAACATAGTAGGAGCTCAAAGAGTTAGTTATTATTAATGGTAGTATTGTGCTAGGGAGTGAAGTGTAAGGTTGATATCTTAGGATGGGTTCTCTGGAAGCAGAATGTAACACAGGGGTTTTATGTATGCAATTTATTGAGCTCTCAGAAACAAGGCAGCAGGAAAGGAAGGAAGGGACAGGAGGAGGATTAGGCTCTATTTGGAGACTAGCTGCAGTCTGATTCCACAGGAAGCTCTCAGGTATGGGCTGTGCTGCAGAACTGATCCCATCACAAACAAGGGGGTGAGCCTTTTTTAACCACGGTGTCAGGTAGTCATTGGATATAGGAAGACCTGGGAGAGGGAATGTGCCCAAATTTGGCTTCCTACGTGAGGTGGCTCCGGTCTGAGAGAAGATTTCCCCTAGGGCAGGTGTGAGCATGGCGGCCAGTACTCTCAGCATCTGGGGATGGATGCCGCATTGGGCTAGTAAAGGGCGTCAGGGTTGGGTGCCCCCAGTGGTCTCTATTTCAGTTGTCAGGGTTAAGGATATAGAATGGACACTGGATAAAGTAAATGTGTCAAGAATCTTTTTATGTAGTGTTTCCCCAGCCTTCTGGGGCAACAGCAAAAGTTCCTGATTATGTTCTGTTGGTAATAATTGCCTCTGATCTGGGCATGGAATTTTAACATAGCAAAAGATAAAAGGGGAGCGTACGCCTCTACCGCCAGACTCTAATGGGGGGGGTCTTCGAGTGGCCACTAGACGGCCCACCGATTTGGCTAAGGTTAATCATGTACAACAGGAAAAGATGAGTCTCCGGCCGCCTTTTCAGAAGGAATCATGCAGGCATATCACACTTGTATGCCCAAGGATCCTGAAAAACCAGGAAACAGATCTGCTGTCGTTCTTACTTTTGTAAGCCAGGCAGCACCAGATATTAGAAACCCTAAAAAGAGACCCTCACCAAATTAACCATGGAGACTGGTGGACATTGGGTAAACTCTCCTTCCTAGGCCCTTTACAGGGTAAAATTCCCCTTAAACCCTAGGCCTTACTCCTTATAAGATTGTTTGGACGACCCCCTCCCATTACTCCTAACCTTACATCAGAGTTATAATTTGTTTTGTTCCTTAAAAATGCTTCAGCATGATCAGGCCCCATCTAAAGGATGCATTAACTAAGGCCATTGACGCTGATCTAGCCGAGCCAGAAAGCTCTATTAGTCATTTACAACACTCCTTGGATTCCTTTGCTGAAATGGTGTTACTAAATAGGCAAGGGTTAGACTTATTACCATTACACCAAGGAGGGCTATGCCAGGCTTTAGGGGAACAATGTTGCTGCTATGCCAATAGCTCAGGAATTGTACAAGATAATCTTAGCCGTGGTTCGCGGCCATCTATAAGAAAGGGCAAAAATAAGGAGCCCAAAACCAAAATTGGTATGAAAGCCTCTTCAACTGGTCTCTATGATTAATTAGCCTCTTGTCCACCCTGGCCCACCCATAATCTCATTCCCCCTCATAGCCCTACTGGGGTCGTATCTGTTCTGCTGTTTTTCCAACTTTTTATAGGAACTGGTATCCAGATTCACCAGCCATGCTGCCACCCACCTGCTGCTGGTTTGCTGGTCCTCTCCCATTCCGACCACAAACCCCAATCATCAGCCAGCCCCTATCTCAGCAGGAAGCAGCCAGAGACCTGACTCCGCCCCATAAGACCAAAAAGGTTGGAATGTTAGAGTCACCTTAAGGTGGCGACTGAGCGGCCATTTCTCTGGGGGCTGGAGAAGAACATGTGCACAGACGACCTCCCCTTCCTTCACCTGCAGACCTGGGATGTTCTGCCCCATTTGGAAACAGCCAATCATGAAGCTCCAGTTTTCCCCCACCCCAACGAGACAGGCAACCTATCCTGTCCCGCCGTGACCCTTAAATGCCCTTACTTGGTAATCAGCCCCCCAAGACCAAACCTGAAACCCCTCACCCTTAAAACCCCCGCCCATTGCCTATCAGGCGCGACCTCTCCGACCTCTCCGACTCCCCTCTCCCCGGGCCGTGGGACCTGGCCCGGGAATCGCAGATCGCAATAAAGGCTTTCTTGGCTCCATAACATAGTCTTTTTCCTCCCATCTCTGCCTCCATCTATTAAATCTTGCATGTAGCATGAGGACAAACCTCTGGATACAAAGTTCCAAGGAACACCCAACGTGATGTAATCTAACACATTTCTAGCTGACTTCTCATAAAGATCAATCATCACGATTTCCAGAATCCCAGCTTCGCACCCGTGCCTATCTTAATTATGCTGCTGTTCAAAGATAGGATGCTTGCTCTGCTCCTCTGTGAGTCAGACTCAACTGAGGGGACGAGATGTCTCCAGGGCAGAAGTTATGTTTGTATCCCCCATGGTGCCAAGTATGGTGCTTTGTATGCAGTTGAAACTCAGAAAGTTAAGTTGATTCAAGAGCATCTCTCCCAGACCTTCTTGAGGATCACAAGCTGCTGACTTTTGGAGGGTAATTAAAAAAAATGCCTCCAGTTATAAATTTCCAGACTTCTTGCTTTGACATGTAAGTCTCCCACACCTTCTTGATCTGGCCTCCAAGGTTATTGCCAATGACCCTTTCACCTACCTTAATAAGCCTCATGCTGTTGTCCAATCATTTCTAACCTCTTCCTATTTCCTCATTAATAGTATCATCATCTGTGTAGTGGTCCAGGCTGAAATCCTAGGAATAGTTTTTTTATTCCTTTTTCCTTGACCCTTAACCATCAAATCTACAAGCATGTCTGGTTTATTCTACTTTCAAAAGAAGCCCCAGTCTGGCCACTGCTCATCCTTTCCCTGGCTACCATTCTTGTCCAGTGTCTACATCATCTCTCACCCAGGTTACAACATCCTCTTCACTGATCTGTCACCCTGTCCCGAGTCTTGCTTACTAAAGCAAATTGTGTCTAGAATGGTACCTAGCACATAATGGGCTCGCAATAAATACTTGTTAAATGAATGAAAGGAGAGAAAATCATGAGGTTCCCTTTTGACATTAAAAAAATTTTTATGGATTCCCCAAATAACAGTTGCTATTTTGGCATATTTTTCTTGAGAAACCATTTGTTGACCAAGTGCATCTATGAATTCAGTAATTCTTTTGAATAAATAGATCTACAGACTTGAAAAGTAGTCGTACTAGGAACAAGACATAGGCAAATGGGCTTGAAAATTGGCAGATACCTTGCAATACCTCTAGAGCCCTCTAAGAGGCAATGGCTCACAGGTTGGAATTTACTGTGTACTCTGGCTAGGTCTTTGCTTATTTCTTCAACTTGGCTCATTCTGGGATTCTGTTCCCACCCCTGTGCCTCTGTTCTAGCTGTGTCCTCCACTTGGAATGCCCTTTTGAATCTACCTCAAACTCTAAGTTTACAAAGCCTATTCGTCTTTAAAGTCTCAGCCCAAATGTCAACTCCTTTGAAGCTTTTCTTGATTTCACCCAAATGAGAGGGCATCTTGCCCTCCTTGCTGAGCTCCCATTGAGCTTTATCTCTAGTGCCTTTATTCATAGCCATGGGTGCCTGGTTTAGAGATTTCATGAACAAATATTGTTTTAAAGGGAGGGGGTAGGAACTGCCATGGATTTGACAACTATTAACTTCAGATTTTATCAACACTGGCATTTAATAAAAGAAACTTTTTAAACACAAAAAAAGAAAAATGGAAGGAAAGAAGAGAGGGAGGGAAGGATGGAGGAAAGGAGGAAGGGCATTATTTCAAAATAAGGAAGCATTTTCACTCTGAAATAAGTCTTATTCTACAAAAAAAATTCGTACAAGGATGCTTTTTATTTTTCGCTTACTTCTGAGTCCTAGTAAAGAAGGCATCACAGATAAGCCCTGGACCAGAGAGGGGTTTTAAAAACTCTCTTCTAATTCTTCATATCTTTACCCCATTACCACTCCTAGCCTCAGCTTTTCATGGGCAGAGAATGTGTCTGATTCAACACTATCTCCCCAACAAAACCTGACTCACAGCGACTGAAGTAAGGCTAATTGATTGAACATCATAAAGGGCAGAGACCCTGCTCTTTCTCTAGGATACTTTTGGCTCCTGATCCTTTGGCCCTATACCTCTGATTGTTAAAGAAAACCCTTGCAGTAGAATTATCCTTTCTGGAGAGCAAGGGCAATGTAGAACCCCTTGGATTTTTGTCTGATAACTCAACAAGGAAGGTAGTCATTTAGCCTTCCAGGAAGACATTGCCCATGCCATGTAGGGAGAAGAGGCTATGATATTCTTGATTTGCAGTATCATAGTAGGTCCTCAATAAGTATATACTTGAGAGATTTCTGTGGGTCTTGAACTGTATGATATTGACTCTGTGTTGGTCCTGGGACCTTTTCCAACAGAAAACATAAGTCCTGCCATTCTTGGCTTTATATTGCAAAGCATAAGTGCTCCTTTAAGCAATGACAAGATGTAACGGAGACCAAAGGT
>NC_043713.1:75073654-75123716 GCF_006229205.1 Suricata suricatta | reverse complement strand
CACATATATATATATATACACACACACATATATATATATACATATATATATATTTTTTTCTTTTTGAGAATGCTGGGAGAACTGGGCCAATGGCAAACACATCTTCCTGGGTTAAAGCACTTAACCACAGACATCCCAGAAATTGAGGGGACAGAGCTGTCCCAAGAAGGCTGAATGCCTAGTACCCAGACTCTCTGTCTGTGGAATAATGAATTCTCTTTTGATCATCTGCTGTGTAAATCACTGACGATGGGGAGTTAATCATGCATAGGAAATGAATCTTTTCTCTGAGTTAATGAGCAGAGAGCTCAGAGCAACATCTGTTTATTCCCTCTACTTTCAAATCTCTGGCAGTTTGGACAATTAATTGTACCCAATAATGTCTCTTTGTTTTTAGGCTTTAGGGAAAAAACCCTAGTTCTCCCCAAAACACATATACTACTGAGTAGTAGGTAAAGAGGCATCTCTGCAGCTTCTTTACCCACTTAAAAGTGATGTTCTAAGAATCAAAGGATGTATATCAGTGTAAGGGGAAGGGGGTAAGGGAAGGAAGAAGTAGAGGGGAGGGGAAGGAAAGGAGAGATGAAGACAGGAGAGAATCAGGAGGAAAGAATAATTTTGGCTATTTTTATGAATGCTGCATAATGTATCAGGCAGTGTACCAAGTGCTGCACTTACAGGATCATCATATTGTGATTACAGGCAGAGGTATTATTATTCCCATTTTATAGAGGAGAAGAGCGAGGTTCAAAGAAGTTGTCACTTGTGCATGTTATCCAGCTGAGAAATAACAAGGGAGAACTGCCACTCAGATTGTCCAGGCTCAAGCCCTACCTGCTCCACTACACCTGCCCTTTCCTTTCAGTGGGAAATCTCACTCACCTTCAAGCTCCTAGCCTAATGTCCCTCTCTGATCCCTCCTGAACAGCCCACAGGCAGTTCATAGACTCTGAGGCCAAGCTGCCTAGGTGTTCATCTCAGTTCTGCCTCTTTGCAGTGATGGATAAGTGACTTCACTTCTCAGAGCTTGAGTTTTCTCACATGTCAACTGGGAATAATTACAGTGGCCAGTGGCTTCACCTCTGTTTTTGCAAGGATTAAATGAAATGATAGGTATAGAGAGGACACAGAGCCCTCTGTCAGTTATGTTTGTATTACTATCCTTTATGGGGCATTTTCTATGTGTCAGGAAACATGTTATATACCACATGCATCTCCATGTCTTACATTCAACCCAGAAAGTAGATATTAATAGTCAATCCATCATGTAGCAAATTATTTACCAAGCATCTACTATCTGCAGGCATGTCTTGGTGCTGGGGATGGAACCTAGTAGGGAAGAGAAACACTGAGTAATAATTGTGCAATTCAATGATGACAGGATTTACTGAGAGGAAGTATACAGTGCTATAAGTATGACTAATGAGGGGTCAAGGACATGACCAACTTTTGGAGAAGGTGGTCTCAGAGATGCCTTTTTGGAGAAAGTGACATTTCAGCTAAGCCCAGAAGGTTGACTGAGAGGAAGTCAAGTCAAGGAAAAAGATGAGGAGACAACATTGGAAACAGAGGATGAGACTGTACTATTCTTACTCATCTGGGATCTTTCATGTTTTAATCCAAAGGAATGATCAAATGTGGGCTATGTCAGATGTGTGGCAGACTGTTGGAGCTGGGGGATAGGGGAAGTTGAGCCAGGACTATGTCACATTGTATGGACTATTTCTATGCAAATGCTCAATGATATCTTCAGTCCATTTCATTCAGTGAATATTCTACTCCTACCAGACCCTAGACAGTCCAAGCTGGAAGGAAACTTTGAGGTTATCTGGGGCTCAGAGATTAAAAATTACAAAAAGATTGTACTTGGGAAGGCAGCTGTTATTGACTGGGAATGTCTGCTTACAGTTCTCTGTAGGGAAGAGACCTGATTAGTGGCAAATAGTGGTGATATGGATTAGTGATATCTGTTTTAGGCATGGCATTAGGAAGTTATGCCAGATTTGTGAGTAGGGGTCAGAAAAGCTACACACAGTTGGCATCACGACTCCTTTTAGAGAGAAAACTGTGTCTTAGAATGTATTTTTATAGACTATTTTAGGTGTTGAAGATGGGATCCAAAGAATGTAAGCTGTAAGAAAACAAAACAAAGAGAGAACTAAAGTGTTCTGCATAAGTTATATGAATTCAGCATTGTGAATGAGCAAGATGGGGATGAGGAGTTTGTAGAGAGAGGAGACTGAGCCACATGATGGGAAGCTGAACCCAAAAAGCCAGAAAAGACTGCATAGGGACTTCCTGACAGTAGAGTGGCTGAAAGATGGGGATGCCTAATTTCCAATTTCAAGTAGTTTGCTTCACTCCAGTGTATGGTTTGTCAACCCAAACTGACAATAAACATCTGTTTCATGTACTAAGACTTGCGTTGGTAGCATTGGGGGGAGTAGAGGAGTAGCGGCAGTGTCCAGGATGAGATGATATAATGTGGGAAAAGAAGAGAACACAAGGAATGCTGAATAGATGATCCATAAACTGAACCAACTCAGCAAAATAAAGAAGCCAAAAACAGAGAAATGCAAGCCTCATGGATTCCTTCAAACATTCCCAGACCAAGAAGAAAAGAGAGTCTGTTGTTATACATGGGATAAAGATCTGAGCTAATTTCATTTTGGTTTCAGAGAATGAGATATATACCTATCTTCTTTCCTGTTCTAGTCTAGCCCCCTAATTTTACAGATGTGGAAACTGAGGCCCCTGTAGGGAGAAGGAACCTAATGAGATGCAGTCTCATTTGGTGACTGCCCAATGAGCCGCCTTTTCTGAGCCTGTGGTAGGAGACACTAGACAAGGGTAATGAGCCAGTGCTCGTGTCTGCCATCATCCTCGGTCTGCAGCACTCAGCTCAGTTTGGGCAAACCACCACAGACTGTCAGATGCACTTTTATTTTTAAAGGGAAAATTATCAGAACTGAAATGAAGGCTGCTTAGTCATATACATGTATGCATGTGTTGGGGTGTTTGGGCAGGGCATGGGGGCAGTTGGGAATTTGGACCTGACCTGAAGAGGAAAGGGAAGGGAGGAAATAAAGAGGGGTTTTTTTTGTTCCATACCCTGCTTTGAGGTCCTACTATACCCCTCCTCCTAGGAGGGGTCATTTCATGAGAAAGCCATGAAACTCAGGTCTTACACATAAGCAGTAGGTGGTCACTTAGTCAATAATGGTAATCCAATGGAGCCAGAAGGGCTGCCTGATGAAAAGCTTGTTTCTCCTTTTGTCTCCCTACAATGCCTAATATTTCCACCATTAATTGCCCCTTTGGGATGAGGCATGGATATGTCAATGTCTTTGCCAAGAAGGGAGCAAACTTTGTAGTGCCCACCAATGCCCTAGAAAGGATCCACCAGTGATAATCCCTCAAAATGTACTAATTTTTCCAAACCTTTGCATTTAGACATTGTCACAATAGTTGATGTCCCCCCATTTTTCAGAAGAATAAACTGAGCCTGAGAGATTTTTGACTTGGCTGGGCAACTGAGGAGCCGAGGTGAGAATTTAGGCCTCCACATAATGACTGTCAGCATCTTAGATGATTAGTTTTTTACCTCCAAATAGGAGTACCTTAAAATTTTTTTACATTAGAGTTTGGTTGTAAAATGATAAATTTTCATTGTGGAAAAAATTGGAAAATGGAGAAAATCCAAAGAAGAAACAAAACTTTAGCCATAATTCCACAAAGGCAAAGACGATCTCATTTTCAATTTGGGGTATATTCTTCTTCTTTTCCATTAGCATTATGGATTCTTAACAAAAATAGGGTAAGGATATGTAGAATTCTGTGACATGAATGTATCATTATTTAATAAGCTCTATGATGGGGCGCCTGGGTGGCTAAGTCGGTTAAGCTTCCAACTTCAGCTCAGGTCATGATCTCATGGTTTGTGGGTTCAAGCCCCATGTCGGGCTCTGTGCTGACAGCTCAGACCCTGGAGCCTGCTTCAGATTCTGTGTCTTCCTCACTCTCTGTCCCTCCCCTACCCATGCTCTGTTTCTCTCTGTATCAATAATAAAGAAACACAAAAAATTAAAAAAAACAAGCACTAAAGCAAGATGACATGATATTGAATAAAGCGTGGTTCTTATAATCTGGATTAATATACTGCCATGCAAGATAGGGGAAGACAATTTACCTATTTGCTCAACAACTAGATTGAGTGCCTTCTATGTCCTAGGCACTGACTGTGGCATAAGGGATACAGTTGAGATCAGGATAGAAAAGATTTCATGAAGCTTAGGAATAGATAATCAAAAAATACATGTGAGTAGGTATGTGTGTGTGTGTGTGTGTGTGTGTGTGTGTGTGTGTGTGTATAATATAATGAGACAGTGAAAGTGGTATGAAGGACAAGGCTGGGTCAGTACAGAGAATAGGAATCATGAGAAACTATTTAAAATAGCCTCTGAAGGAGTAAGATGTGAGCAAAGACCTGAAGTAGGGAGTGAACTATGTGAATGTCTAAGTGAAAAATGTACCAGCAGCAAGTTCAAAAGCAGGGAAGTAGGAAGGAACTCAGTGTTGGAGACAGAAACACTTGACAGCATTGTGAGCAGGGAGAATGTGAAGAAATGCAGTTGGAGAGGTCGCTGGGGAATCAAATCACTTAGACCCTTGAAGGCCACAGGGGTGTCTAGATAGTGGGTGCTGAGCTTTGCAAGGTCTCCAGCAGGTGAGTGACATCAGCTGATGTGTATTTTCAAAGCCTCACTTTGCTGTCTGTATGGAGGCTGACTATGGTAGGGGCAAGAAGAAAAGTCAGATCAGTTTGGAGGATGCTTTATGCAGGAGAGGGTTGATAGTGGCTTGGACTGTGGTAGCAGCAGAGGGGCTGTAATAAGGGGTCAGATTTGAAGTATATTGTGAAGGTTGAGGTTTCTAGACTTTCTGTAGAATTGGCTCTGGGAGTACCAGAAGGGACGTGGTCAGGGATGCCTGGGTAACTGGGAAAGTAGTGGTAGCACAACTAGGATGGGGGATAGTGGGGACATTGGAGGAGAGTTAGAGGTTTAGTTTTAGATCTCTTAAATTGAAGATTCCTGTTAGAGTCTCAAGTGGAGAGCCTAATCACACAGGTGGATACGCAAGCCTGGAGGTCAGGGGATGAGTTGAAATGGAAAATATAAATTTCAGAATCATCAGTGCATCGCTGCATGAAAGCCACGGGATTGGATAAGAAAATGGTTATTTGATGAGGGGTTGAGGGAAGGGTAGCTTGAGTTCCAGTGGGGCTGGAGGCTGATGGGAATCTGAGGACCACCTTCATTTAATTCATGGTTGTACTGAAGGCTGCATCTGTGATCCTAATGATGGCAGAATGCACCTTAATGAGAAAGTGGTCCCAAATTTACCTTTAAAGAAAGGTAGAAGTGGGGAGCACAGAATCTTGAAAAATGGTTCTAAGACCCTGGGGAGTAACACAGAAAGGAAGACAGGAAATTGAGTCAAGAGAAGACAGGTCAGGAGGGAGAGTGGGAGAAGAGAGACTCAAGTGTGTGGGTAAATGCCAAGCTCTAGGAGCCCCCACCTTGATCCCTCCCTCATTTCTTTCTTCCTCTCTGTATGTATGCAAGCATGCATCTCTGCATCCACCATCCACTTCTCAGTTCATTTAGTGAGTCAGTAACTTTTTTAAGCCCTTGCTTTTTGGCAGGTGTTGGGCTTAGGTGTTAAGGACATAAAGGAAATAAGAAGCAGTTAATGTGTGGAGGAAGTGGGAAGCACAAGAATTGCTCCGATCAGCTCTAGACATCTTAATCTGTAATTTCCCAAAGCAAGTCAGTCCACAGACTAGTTGCATCACAATTGCTTGAGAGCCTTTTAAAAATATGTACTCCTGAACCCACCTCAGAATCGGAATCTTCCAGGGAGTATGTTTTGAAAAGGTTCTCAGGTGATTCTGATGTGCAACCAGGTCTGGAAATTCAGCTGATTGAGGTTCAAGTCAGATGCAAAGTAGGAATGAATTTTAAATAATTCCATCTCACAGCATTGTTAGAGTTAAATGAGATTATGGCAAAGAAAGTTCTTGGTGCAGAAATGCTTCCTGGACATATCTGTGTGGTCTAAGACCTTCTCACTACCCAAAGGGTCAAGTAACATCTTGGTTAGAGGGACAGACTCCAGGCCACATCCCACATGTCCTGAGTCAGAATCTACTGGGTGATTCATGTGCCCATTAAAATTGGCTGAAAGAAGGCGGACACAGACAGTCCAACCTGTCACTCAGGTGGTCACACCTGAAAGCAGATCATATCTATTAAGGAGTACTAATGAAACATAAAAAATGATTTCCTCAGAGTAATTATATGATGCTGCTCTGTTTGTGGGTGATTTAAGTGCCCATTACACAGCACAGCGAGGTATGTTGGGAAAGCAGGGGTGATAGAGAGGCAGCGGGGATGCTGGCTCCTTGTGTCTCCCTGGCCAAACATTCTGAGCTTGACCTGGGCCACACAGGTGGTCCTCTCCTCTCTGTTACTGGAGCCACACGCCTTCCCCAAGACAGACCACTTCTCCATAACAGAGTGTGCCATAGGGCACAGAATATGCTGCCCAGAACAGAAGCTGGCTTCAGGAGAGTCCCTGGATCTTAGTACTTTTTGAAAATGAATGTGTACACGAATCATCTGGGGATTATGTGAAAATGCACATTCAAATTCAGCAAGTCTGGAGTGGCCCTGAGGTCGTGTGTTTCTAGCAAGCTCCCAGGTAATGCTGATGCTGCAGTTCCAAGGACCACACTTTTACTAGAAAGACACTAGTACTTCTCAATCATTCTCAAAGAATACCAATGATTCCTCCCACCCACACTGAATTAAATTGGAATTTCTTGAAGTAGAATCTGGGCATCACTTTTCTCAGAAATTTCATAGCTTATAGTCAGGGTTGAGAACTGGTTTAGGAGGCATTTCTCTCTCTCTCTCTCTCTCTCTCTCTCTCTCTCTCTCTCTCTCTTTCTCTTTCTCTCTTTCTTCCTTCCTTCCAACCTCCTTCCCTCTACGCTTTGCTCCTCCCCTTCCTTCTCTCTCTCTCTCTCCCCCCCCTTTTTTTTCAGGGTGGGGAGGGAGGTGGGAGAGAGATTAGCTGGGATCCAGAGCAGACAGTTAAATTGAGAAAGAGCTGTCTGCTCCAATGAAGAGAATGATCATGGGAAGGCTATTGGCAGTAAGGATACTGTCTTTAAACAGAATCCTGTAGCTGGACAAATCTTTCCATGAGTTTTGCTCAACTCACGCCTGTGCCAATTACACCATGCTGTTCTCTTATTCCTTTTCCCATTCATGGAAATGCTGACTGTCCTGTTAATCATGTCTGAAGGGGGACAGCCAATATAGACATTCATTGGCAAGATCTGCCTCCATCTTGTTCACTTCTAATGCTTGCTGAGCCTGTGCAGTGGGAGCTGGAGGTCACAGGGAGAATGCACCTGCGAGAGTTGGGACTTTGAGTGCCAAAACACAGAGACACAGTTCAAAGAGAATTAGGCAAAAAAGAAAATAAATTTTATTTATTCATATAACTGAAACACTGGTTGTTCCAGAGGATCCACAGATACAAAAGACATCCTCTAGAGTCTCCCTCTTTGACAAGAAGGTCACCAACAGGCTCACATCCTATCCTTTTGGCAAATCCATTAAAAAAAGAGGGTACCTCTCTTGCCAGTATTTCCCTAGAAGTCAAAGAATAGAGCCTCTTTGGCTCTGAATGAGCCATAGCTCCATCACTTAGTCAGTCAATAGAACCAGGGTAATGTAAACACTTGGTTGGCCAGCCTTAGCCAACCTTAGTCTTAGAGCTACATGTGGAATCAGCCGCTCCCAATCTAAGGTCTGGGTGCTGGGCAGACACGAGACATCACTGCAGCGTTCTAAATACTCATCCCCCACATTCCTGGGGCAGCCTGGCCTTCTCTACCCCAGCATGGCCATTCCCCAAGGGGCCTCCACAGACTCTTCTTCAGAGTTTATTGTGCAATAGACTCTTGATAAATTTGCTCTCTGGAGAACACAGTGGAGAGATCGATTTTCAGCAGGGGTGGAATTGAATAGGTGGTAGGAGAGGAAGTAGGGCACATATTGATAGGATTTTTTTCCTCCCTGTCCTGTGACCCCACACTCCATTTTAAAGGGACTTGTATTCACCCTCTCTCTGGGAGAAGCGACAGGGGAGGAGGCTGGAAGACTAGAGAGCCCAGTTCCTAGCTAATTTTCCTCCGGTGATTTTAGAAGGGAATCCATTCTTTGTTTTTGCAGCATGGAGTCTTATCCATGGGCATTACATGATTCACACAGTGCAAGGCTGGGAGGAAGCCCAGTGATGTTTTTGAAAGGTTGTAAATTCAGAGCATGTCACTTGCTGCTCAGGCAGCTTCTTTCTGCCTTTTGAGATAGAATCTCAACTCCTAACACATGCTCTCCTGGACCTTGTCTGCATCCCATCCTGACTTCATGACACTTTACCTGGATCATATGCTGCATCTCCACCGGTCTTTGTTCTGTTCCTTGGAACCTCCCCCAGCCTTAGGGTCTTCACATGTGAAATTCTCACCTGAATTCTCATCCCTCCATCCCTTTCTTCCTGGTTTTACACTTAATCTTTTTGGTTCCCATTAAAATGGCCAGCTATCCCCAATCTAAATTAGGCTGACTATCACAGTTCTCTGTTCTTTTTTATACAACACATGTAACGGACTTGTATGTTTCTTGGACCATTTATGTCACTTGCATTGATCCCATTTGATTCTAGACTCCATGGAGATGGGGGCCCTCTCTGATTTTGTTCCTCATCTGTCTCTAAGGATTACTTTGACCCTGGTACATAGTAAGTGCTCAGTAAATAATTGCTGGATGAATGAATTGGTTTCCTGAGGTTCCTGGGTCCCAAACCTGGCTACATGTAAAAGTCAACAGGGGAATCATATTAAAAATACAGGATTGGGAGGGAGGAGTGGGGAAAGTGGGTGATGGGCATTGAGGGGAGCACTTTTTGGGATGAGCAGTGGGTGTTGTATGGAAACCAATTTGACAGTAAATTATATTAAATTAAAAAAAAATACAGGTTTCCAAGGGCACCTGGGTGACTCAGTCAGTTAAGCATTCAGCTTCAGCTCAGGTCATGATCTTACAGTTCATGAGTTCGAGCCCCACAACAGACTGTCTGCTGTCAGCACAGAGCCCACTTTGGATCTTCTGTTCCTCTCTCTCTGCCCCTCCTCCATTCGTGCTCGCTCTCAAAAATAAATAAGCATTAAAAAAATACAGGTTCTCCTAACCTTCCTTTGGTCTTTAGGTTCAAGATGAGTGGTCACATCCTGGGAAAACCACTAGAAAATTTGGAAATGGTTTGCCAGGATTGTCAATGGACAAGGTGCCCAGAGTCTTTTGTTTTAATTTGGTTTTCAGTGAATCACAGCAGACTGAAAGAGACATGGCCAAATGTGTTATAAATTGAATGTGGAAGGAGGGAGAGAAATGTATGTTCCTAAGAATGCAGAGTTGTGGTTTCCATCAATACAAGCAGAACACTGGCCAAGGAGACACAGTTCAATTTGAGTTAATACTAACTGCTTATAGTATTTTTTTTTTCTTTTCTATTTTGAAGACAGTTGGGTAGTTCCCACACTCTGTCAGACAACCTGTAGATCTGTAAATGTTCCTTTGCTAGATCCACCACCTTTCTGATGGAATCCTCTGGCTCTGTGCCCAGATTCTAAGTTCATAGTCTAATAGAGCCCCTCCTCCCTGCTGGGTAGAATATTCTCAGCCCTTTTTCCCACTTTCTGACAGAGTGGATTTAAGGAATTCAGGCACATGTTAGCATCTTCAGCTCTGTACCTGGTTAATTGAAAGTCCACTAGCTCTATACGCTGATTGTAGCATGAATTATTTTGACATGTCCTTTTTGTAACTCACTTCTGAAACAAAACAAAACAAAATCCATCCTTTATCTCAGTTACTGAAGTGCCAGCTTCCTGAGGTCAGTTGCTGTGTCTTATGCTCTTTAGAACCTAGCACACATTCACTGATGCTTCAAAATTGACAACGGTTTGTTATTGTTAATAATAATGAAATAGGTTACTACTAAAATCATATTTTATAGCATTTTTTACAGCACTTTGTGGTTTACTAATTCGTTCCTTCATTATGTCATGTAAATTCTAACAAGTCACTTTTGGTGAACAACTGATAATCAGAATCACCTGGGGTATATTTCAAACATATACATGCCTGAGACCCACTCAAGACCAGCTCTAAGAATGGAATTTAGAAATCTGAATGTTTAGTTCTCTTCCAGGTGATGTTTCTGTTTATCCAGACAGGTGAGCCATGAGTGTGGTGGCTATGGACGTAGGCTTGAAAGTCAGACTGACCTGGGATGGAATCCTGGTCTCTGTGGGACCACATGCACCTGACTGCAGACCTCCAGGGCCTAGTGCTGCCTGCCCCACCTGCATGATGGGGCTGACTAAATGAGAGCACATGGGTATAATATGTACTTAGCAAATAGCAGCAGTTCCAGTGATTTCATTTGTCCTCATGGCAGCATCAAATAGTAGCTAAGAGTGTAATTTGTGGTTCAAGTCATTCCTTGTACTTATAACCTGAGTTTATGCTAGTCTCAGTCTTCTCATCTGTAAAATGGGAATAATGGTGGACACGTCTATCTCCTGAGACTGTCTTGAGGATTAAACTAGTTAATTATGAAAAGTGGCACTTTAGACCAAGGCCTGTCACATATTGGGTGATACATCCATGTTAGGTGTGGCCAATTTTATACCCATTTTACAGAGGAGGGTACGTGTGGCTGCTAAAATGGGAAAAAGGAGTTTAAACCTTGTCTTCCATGCCTAAACTCTGGGCTTTTCCCACGTTACAATGCTAACTCTTCATGGCAATCCTTCTTAGGACTTAAACCAGGTCAGTGAATGCTCATCTCAGGTTTTTGCTTTGATGGGGAAAAGGATCAAATCGTCAGCTATAACCCAGATTTCCTTCCCTCCTGCCTCCCTTCCTTGTTCTCCCTTCCAGACCCAGGCCCTATGGCCATTTTTCAGAAATGTCATCTTACTTTGGCACCACACTCAGAGGTCCTAAAACAGAGTGATTTGGGATTCCTGTCTCATCCCCATCTGTCTGCTGGAGTCTGGGCAGATACCAGAACAGACTCATCTAATTAGTGGACTCGTCTCCTCTGGGGCTTGGGGCTACTGGTGCATGGCTTCCCCATTTCCCAGGCAGAGACAAGATACCTCATCAGATAGGCCAGCAGTGAAGGCTTCCCCACAAGAGCCTGGGAGGGAAGGGATTTTCTAGCTTCTGGAGCAGGAGGGCAGGACCCTGGGCAGTGGGGACCCAGAGCTGGAGTTTACATGGATGTGGTTGTTGAGAAGGACATCACCTCACCACTCTGAGTCTCACTGTCCTTATCACAAAATGGAATGATAACATACCTACCTTGCAAACTTGTTGATATTATGTCTACAAAGTGATGATCTCAAGGTCACCTGACCTCTACCCCATTCCTCACTCTTGCTTTTCCTTCTCTCTCTCCAACCTCTTTAAAGATTTGGTTAGGGAGGGAGAAGATAGTAGTGACTAAGAGCATGCACACTGAACTTACCTGCTTAGGTATTAATCCTGGTCCTGCCTTTATCCATTTGAGCAAATCACTCTCTAAGCCCAGTTTCTTCTGTAAATTGAAGGTGATAAGCCTGGACCTGCCTTATATGTTTGTTGGGATTGTAAGGCAGAGTCAATTATGTCGGTGTATAGTAAGTGCTCAGTAAATATCCAATATTACCTACCATGGAGCAAGCATGGGGATGGATTCCTTGTCCATCTCAACATTGCCCTTTGTTATATGGATGATAAAGCAATTTTTGTCTGTCAGGAACCTCATTACGCATGTGCTTTTACAACTTCAGGATTCAGTTCATGGGGACATTCTCTGCAAAGCATTCCCTGAGGCTTCTCTTCCATGTGCTTTCCCTTCAGCCTGCAGCCTTTCTCCCTCGACTGCTGTTTGCAGAAGGCATGTTTGGGTCTGGTCTTTTGTGGGCTTGGATTCCTTGGGGGAGGTGCCTGTTTTAATAGTTGTGTGTCTAGTACCTTGGACAGCACCCCAGTCAGCAACTGGGTGGAATTTTGTTTGTTTGGAATTTTTTTCTATTGAAAGGAATGAAGGAGGACACCGAGATCTTAAAGCATTGCTTCTCAAAACGTCTTTGAACCCAGTGATGCATATATTCACACACACTGTAGGAAGCACAGGTTCATATTTGTTTGATATTTGCTCCATATTTCACTATACACAATGCACTCTGATAATTTATCTTCTCTTTTTCTCCTCTCACTTTATTCTATTTCTAAAATTTTGCCCATAATCCTAATATTCACTTCACAACTGATCGTTCTGGGTTGAGAAGCAGTAACTTGTAATGATAAGTGTGGACTGTTGGAAACAGACACTTAAGGTATTCCGAATCCACACCTTACTGCTTGTGTGTAATGGGAATGTTTCCTTACCTCTCTAAGCCTCAATTTCTTCATCTGTAAAATGAGCTAATAATTTTACCTATTTCTTGGGTTCCTAGTGAGATTTTACTGAGATAATATAGGTAAATGATTAAACACTGAGGCCGGCATCTAGTAAGTGCTTAACAAATGATGGCTTCTATATTTTTTCTTATCAGAACCACTCTTAAAATCCTTATATATCTCTATCCCAGTCTTTCTAAGTCTATTTATTCTTGTGATCTTTTTATTCAGTCCTATTTACCTCTCAAAGGCCTACCTCCTTGACTTTGATCTCCAGAAGCATAAGAATGAGCCACAGTTCATAGTGTAGCTGACTCCAAAGCACACAGAGAAGGTGACTTGATGGGGGACAGTGGAAGTCCCATCACTTTAACAAAAGGGTGCCACTCAAGGCAAGAAATAAAACATTGCCCAACTCCAGGAGCTCCCTATATGTCCCTCCCTCCTCCCTACAGTGAACTACTATATTGTCTTTATTGAATCTTCTGTCGCTCTTATCCCTTCTGATGCTGCTCTTAATTGTTATACTTAATCCAGTGCCTTCTCCAGGGACTTGACAGGACCCAAGAACTTCCCTTCCACCCTGTCTACCCCCAGCAATTTCAACATACAAGACCTAGCCAATCTGAAGGAGAGCATGGAGATTACTCTATAAATCACAATCACACCAGGAATGCAGTCACCTATCTCTAGGATCTCAAGATGCTTAGCCACCCCCTATACCCCACAATTGTTGTTAGAGAATAAGTCACCAAAGCAACTCAGCAGCACTCCATTTCTGCCCTGTTGCAGTACCCCCTTTGGCCTGGAAATCTCCTCATTCACAAACTAGTGGTTCTGGAGTGAGCAGAACAAGGCACAATGGCTAAGGTCCCCTCCTGGAGGATGGACTTGCACCATGGCTGTATTTGTGTGGTACTTTTAAAAAACTTTTTAATGTTTTGTTTATTTTTGAGAGAGAGAGAGAGAAAGAGAGAGAGAGAGAGAGAGACCATGTGAGCAGGGGGGAGTCAGAGAGAGAGAGAGAGAGAGACAGACAGACAGACAGACAGAGAGACACACACACAGAATCTGAAGACAGGTTTCAGGCTCTGAGCTGTCAGCACAGAGCCTGATGCGAGGTTCAAACCCAAGAACCATGAGATCATGACCTGAGTTGAAGTCGGACGCTTAACTGACTGAGCCACCCAGACGCCCCTCATGTGGTACTTCTCACACAGTGCTTGAGTCAGGAGAACCTGGTTCTAAGACAAATTTTGCCACCAACCAGCTATGTGACCTTGATTAAGTAGCTTCCCTTCTCCCTTCCTCAATTTTCTCACTAGTACAATGGGTATGTTAATAATATTGTAAAACATGATCTATTACGTGAGAAAATGAAATAAGGCAAGTTAAGTATCTGACACTTGAAGTCCTTAATAAATTTCATAATCATCATCCTCATTGTTGCTACTGCTGTTGTTTTAACTGATGATAATAACAAATGAACACTTTAGCTTCTGAATTAGATGCAGAGTATCTTTAACATGAAGAGAGCTTGGGCTACCACATCCTCTTAATAAGAGAGGGCCAATTGTTCCTGTGGACTGGCAGTCTTGTTGCCTCCTAGCAGAAAATTCTAGATGCACTGATATGTGCTTGAATTTAGGCACTTAAGCAGGAAGAAGGAAGCAGTTTTTTCATTCCAGGTGACTCCTAACTCCTGTTGAATTGGGTTGGAATAGAAATCATGGCTCAGAGAAGAAACAAGACACTAATATCCTTTTTTCTTATATAGCCTCAAACTTCCATCCCCACAAAGTAGACTGATTTCAGTCTATCTTGCCTCCTCTCCTTGCATGATTAGTTTCTAAGACCAATTCTTATTCTACCCCAATGTCCAACACATCTTTTAGCACTAAGCAGATCTCTGTGTCTCAGGGCTGAATCTATGACCCCTAGTTATCTGACATTTGCTTCCTCTCCTCCACCACGGCCCCCAAATCAGCCACATTTTTATCATGTAAAGAGCAGAACTTTAGCAAGTTCTATCAGCGATGTTCATTCTCTCTCTGTCTCTCTATTTCCCTCCCTCCCTCTCTCCCTTCTCCCCTTCTTCTTTTTTCTCCTTTCCACCCCCTCTCCCATCTCTGATGCCAAATTTCAGCAAATTCAGACATGTGGTGGTCTTATTATCTTCCAGGACTGTCCTATCAAAGTAGGGCCAATTTAGATCTTCTAAGGGTCTGAAAGGAGAAATCTTAAAGACAAATTATTCATGCTAAGCTCATTAGAATCTTTAGATACAAATGGTCAAACTTTGCTCTATGTGGTTCCGTCATAAACTTTGAAGGAAAGTATCTCATTTCCCCATCTTGGTTAGCAGTGAAAGGACCAGGATGGGGAAAATACAGCATAAAGGATGACAGCAATTTGAACACCCACATTATTGCCACTCAGGGCAAGAAATAAAACACTGCCAAACTCCAGGAGCTCCCTACATGCACCTCCTTTCTCCCTAGAGTTAACTACCATATTATTGTCTTTTGTTGAAACCACTCTATTGTTTTTCCTTAGAGTCTTACCATTTGTGTTTGCATCCCTAAATAATATAGTTTAAGTTTGTCTATTTCTGAGTTTTCTATAATGGGCTCATCCTCTATGTATTCTTTTCTTCTTTCATTTAATATTATGTTTGAAAGATTTAGCCATGTTGTTGCATGTAGTACAAGTCTGTTCATTTTCAGTGCTGTATAATTTATTGTATGAATGTACGTACTGCATTTTCTATTCTTCTATTGATGGGCAGTGTCATGATTTCTTAACATGTTAAGGTTGTTACTGACATTTCCTATTATAGATAATGATATGATGAATATATACAGACATCCATCACATTCACCCAGCGCAAATTCCTAAAAGTAGAATTTTTGGACCAAAGACTGGCTCCTTTTTAAGCTTCCTCCAGAATGGTTGTACTAATTCGCACTTCTATGAGTAAAATACATTCCTGTCTATGTCCTCAAACTCTTGCCAGTGCTAGCTTATTTGCATTTGTTTAGTCATGCCAATTTGATAGGGAAAATATGTTTTCTCAAGATTTTAGGAATTTCCATTTCTTTGAGTCTAGTGACACTGGGCATCCTACCTTCTTTATGATTTTTTTTGTTTTGTTATTTGTATTTATTTTCTTGTGGAGTGCTTTTTCATATCATTTGCCACTTAAAAAAATTGGTGTATGGGGCACCTGGGTGGCTCAATTGGTTGAGCATCTGACTCTTGATTTTGGCTCAGACCATGATCTTAGGGTTGTGCGATTGAGCTCCACATCGTGAAGCCTGCTTAGGATTCTGTCTCTCTTCCTCTGGTCTTCTCCTCCTCTCTCTCTCTCTCTCTCTCTCTCTCTCTCTCTCAAAAAAAAATCAATGTGTGTGGATTTTAATAACAATTCACACTACAGTTCAGCCCTGGTCAAGTGTCAATTAGACACATTTTAAGTTGGAGCTCAGGTAAATGAGGAAGAGGGAAGGGACTTCCTAGTGCCCCTGGATCTCAAGTGGATCTGCCAAGCTAAGAGTGATTTGGTAGCTTATTGTTCACAAACCAAAGAGGACTGTTGCATATTCAGCCCCATGCTGGCGAGAAAACAGTGCTTCCTGCACCTGAGGCCATTTGAGAATAAGAGATCCTGCTCTAATTGAATCTGCCTTTACCTCCTTTGTGCCCAAGGAGTCTCTTTATGGTTATGACTGCCTGGGCTCCAGGAGTGACATGGAGATGTAGAAAAGGAAGGAATCTGTGTAGGTGGCTTGAAGCTTAGGATCTGTATTACCAGCATCCCAAACTGAATTTACACTTCTTTCTTTTGTTCTCCCTGTCCTCATCCTTTCTTTCTTCAGCAAACATTTATTGAGCTCCTACTATGTGCCAGGTGTGTTAGAGATCGTCTACCTCCCTAGACCTACAGTGTTTCCCATCTCAAGTCATTGGCAACTCACCTTCTCAGTTCAAGTGAAGAAGCCAGGAGATACCTATAGGTCTATTATTTCTGTAGCATGCCACAGCCTCTCCTCCGGCAAATTCTTTCAGCCCTACTTTCCAAATACATCCAGAATCTGGAAAATAACCCAAACATCCATAAGCAGGTAAATGGATCAACAAACTGTTGTATCTCCATAGAGTGGAACACTACTCAAGAATAGAAAGGACTAAGCTATTGTTGTATACAACATGAATGGATTTCAAAATACATCAAGTGAAAGAAGCCAAACATAAAGTAGTACTGTATGGTGCCATTTATATACAATTCCAGAAATTCAGGCTCATGTATAGTGACAGAAAGCACATCGGTGGTTGCCTAGGGATGAGAGGAGGTGAGAGAGATTGCCTAGGGGCATAAGGAGACTTTTTTTGGGGTGGATGGGTATGTTTATTACCTTATTGTGGTGATGGCTTCACAAGTTTATACAGATCCCTATGTGTATCAAATTATATTTTCACATACTTACAGTATGCTTATTCTACCTTAATAATGCTATTAAAAAGATATATCCAGAGACACCTCGGTGACTCAGTGTGTTAAGCATCTGACTCTTGATTTTGGCTCAGGTCATGAGCTTGCAGTTCATGAGTTCAAGCCCTGCACTGGGCTCTGCACTTACAGTGCAGGGTCTGCCTGGGATTCTCTCCCTTTCTCCCACCTGCCTCTCTCCCTCCCTCTCTCTCTTGCTGTCTCAAAATAAATAAGTAAACTTAAGAAAAACAATACTTTGAGAATCAGAGCTCTTCTCACCATCTCTCTTGCTGCCACTTCACCTGAACCCCTATCAGCTCTCACCTGGTTAATCCGAGCAGCTGTCTAACATGCCCTCTGGCACAGGCCCTTTCTTCCTTATGCTCTCTTCTTTTTTTTTTTTTTTAATTTTTTTTAATGTTTTATTTATTTTGGATACAGACAGAGACAGAGCATGAGAGGGGGAGGGGCAGAGAGAGAAGGAGACACAGAACTGGAAGCAGGCTCTAGGCTCTGAGCTAGCCTTCAGCAAAGAGCCCGATGCGGGGCTTGAACCCACGAACATGAGATCTGACCTGAGTCGAAGTCGGAGGCTTAACCGACTGAGCCACCCAGGTGCCCCCTTATGCTCTCTTCTTAACACAAAGACTACTGGTGCCTTTCAAAGGAAAGTGAGATCATTTTACTCCCCTGTTTAGGGGTGTCTGGGTGGCTCAGTAGGTTGAGCGACCGACTTCGGCTCAGGTCATGATCTCAAGGTTCGTGGGTTTGGGCCCCACGTCGGGCTCTGTGCTGACAGCTAGCTCAAAGCCTGGAGCCTGCTTTGGATTCTTGTCCCTCTCTCTCTGACCCTCCCCCATTTGTGCTGTGTCTCTCTCTGTCAATAATAAATACATGTAAAAACAAACAAACAAACAAATGATCCCATGACTTCCCATCACACCAAGAGCACTTATCACTGTCTGACATAATGTGTACTTTACAAGTTTATTGCCTGTCCAACCACCACAGTGACAGGAACTCCAACAGAGCAGGTCCATTTATCTTCACTGCTGTATCCCCAGTGTCTAGAGCAGTATGTGTTACATAGAAGGTGATCAATAGATATTTGTGGAATGAATCAATGAGTATGGTAGCAGACTCAAAGAGTTCCTAGACTACTGAGGGAGACATACATAAATACAGTCAAAATAGAGGGCAGTAGATTGTATGATAAATGAAAGCATCTAAACTATCTTGGGGTGAAGTCAAGGATGGCTTCTTGGAGGAAGATGCCATGGGAAAGAAGACCCAATTGCTGCCTTCATGGAATTCTATTAGAAGAGCCAATATATAGACATATATCATACCATGTGATAATTGCTTTATAGGGTTGAGCATGAGGAGTGAGAAGCAGAGAAGTGGTAGTCTCATCCAGGCTGGGGGAAGGTCTGGCAATGCAAAGTTTCTCATAGTGAAGCACTTCCAGTTTGAGACATATTTACATCCTTTCACCCATTCTCCCAATTTGAGGAGGCTGTTTTCTGGATACAGACTATGGCCAAGGGACTGAGGAATTGGTCCAAGATAGACTTGCTGATGAGCTTTAACACAAACACATGATTGGGTTCTACTCTAGACTAATCAAATCTAAGTCTCTGGGAAAGAAACCTAAGTATGTAAATTTAAAAGTGCAGCTAGAGATCTTGAAATGACAGATGTGATTCAAGGGTCAGGAACAGTTGTCTTGTTTGGAGTCTAGTCATTCATTTAGCCCTTTATTTCATTCCTGCCTCAGGGCCTTTGCACTTTCCTTTCCCTTTGCCTCAAATGTTTTTCCCTTAGGTTTTTGCACAGCTACTTGGTTCTCATTCTTTAAGTCTCCATAAAAATGTTGATTCTTCAGAGGGGCTCTCTCTGACCCTCTCCACTCTCCATCTATAATAGCTTTCATCCACTCTTGCCACTCTGGCTGTTATCTATCACATCACCTGATCAATTTCCTTTAAAGCACTTATTACAACTTGAAATGATCTTATTTGCTATTGTATCCCTGACATTAAAGAAATGAACTATTTCAAAAAATGAAAAGATCTGACACATATAAAGCACAGTGCCTTGCATGTAGCAAAGATTAGGAAATGTTGCAATTATTATGAATAAAGTAATTATTTGGGATAATATACAAGGCCTAGGATGAAAAGGATTAGCTCTCAGGCAGCACAGAAAATGTTGTGAACTACTACCTCATTTTTAAATTAATCTGATAGATGCTAAGCTCTTTGAAGAAAGGGGCTATTTCTTGTGCATCATTGTACATTTGGAGCTTGACACATCCCTGGCTGGGTTAAGAAGACATTCTTATTATAGAGACTGTTTGCACATAACAGAAGCTCACTCAAGTTAGTGTAAGCAGAAAAATGAACTTATTGAAAGGATAAAAGGGTCCTATAGAACCCAAAGTTGGGGAAGAAAGTTGGGCCAGCAGGGAACTTGCACCTTGAAGGAAAAGGGACCAGAAACTAGCAATTTCCTTCAGTGTCTTCCCAACGTGGCATGAGGTCTCTTTCCTTTTCTTTGCAAATTGGCTTTCTTTGCTTCGTGGACATGTGGATGTCCCCAGCCTGAGTTTTACAAAGCTCACTTTGAACATCACACAGCGCTTGATTCTGAATCCCCAGGAAGGAGAAAATTTAATTGGCTTCAACTCCTGCCAGGTATTTACTTCTGGGCCAATCAGCTGAAGGCAGAGGCGGGGATGGGGTGAAGTGGGGGAATGGGATCATGTGGCCCGCTGCTCTCAAGATTGGGAGTCTCTATTTGCAGTACGAGGGCTTAGCCCAGAATCTCCCCTGAAGATAGAGCTTGAAGGGATGGCTTGTTTACAGGTAGTTTGGTCAAGAAGAGATGCCAGGGAACAGGAGATGAAGAACTTGGAAGAGTGACATAGAAGAGGAGAGAAAGCCAGTCCAAAGATGTGTTATTGAGCCGATGTGGCAAGTGAGGCTCAGAGAGTTGTGTAGAATGCACCTCAGGAATGGCTTTCTGATAACAGGAGATGAAAGAATTTGTCCCTTGGCTCTTGTCCTCTGCTGGTCAAGGGTTGCCCCAAAAGGTGTTACCTCCATATCATTTCCAGTTTTGTACATGCACCAGAATAGCTATCAAGCCTTGGAGCAGAAAGCAAGAGGTACACGGTGCCACTAGATAAAGCAGGGTGCTAGCTGAATACCCCTGTGAACAGGTGATTTGCTGTGGCAGGGGCTAAAGCCAAAAGGTGGGCCAAGGGGATGTGAGCTGCTGGCAGGAGGTGCGGGCAGATTGTCTAAGAAGAGAGGGTCAATGTGTGTGGAAATAAATTCTATCTTCAGTATCTGCTCAATGAATGTTTTTCTGAGTGAACAAAGAAATGTAAATTGAAGGAAAGGTTCTTGGAAGAAGCAAGATTTGAAACCCCTTTTGGTGTTGAAGTCTTAGTCTGGAGAGTATGTGGGTAATGATCATCTATTCTCAAGTATTTTTCTACTGAGGACTACCAATTTTATTGAGACGTTTGTGATATCATAAGGAAGGTAGGAGATATTTCCCCCACTTGGGGATGAAGAACACCAGGAATGCTGAGCATTTTGGGACATGATGCCAACATCAGGGCAAAGTTTTGGTTTTCTGTCTGCATTACCCCATTGCAAGCTATATGGCTGTAGTTAGACTACAAACATGTGCTGAGTACCAGCTTCACCTCTGTTTGCATCCTCTCTTTTCTGTGTATAATTCAGCACAGTGAATACAGTGGTTGTTAAGACCTAAAGCGAGTTTCTAATTTTGTTTCATTATGAGTATGAATGCAACCCTCAGGACCCATCCCTACGGCCTTAACTAAATTTGGTCGCTCAAGCTAGGAATTGACAAGATAAAGATCTGAATGTGGACTCCGGTGGTGGAGGGCTGGGCTGACTCAGCCCCGATAAACCTGCAGTCAAGAAATCAATAGAGCTTTTTCAGAGTTGCCATTATCCAACAAGAAAAAAATTTCAAAAATACATTGCAACCTGGCATAAAATCAGATTAAGTAGATAACAGGTTTTGCTGACTTCGAGCTGTGCTAGGGATGGCCCAGGAGGGAGAGAATTAGTGACTTAATGAGCTGGAGTCCTCCCTTGGCTTGTGCTATGTAAGTATTTACTCTCTGAACAAGAGAGGGAGGACAAAGGTGAGAAAACAGACTCCAGATTCCATTTGAATTTTACCCCAAAGCTAAACCAGCCCTGCAATCTAGGGTTTGCTCACCATTTTTGGTGGTAGACTTGCAGAGCAGGTAACCGCTCCAGTCTTGAAGTTGTGGGTTTTAGCCAGGCTCTCCATGCCATATGACATTGGGCTAGTTTACCTGCCCATAAGCCCCAGTTTTCTGGTATTGAATCAAATTCCCTACTGACTGAGGCTGGGACAGAGTTGTTCCACCAGGGAACTCATTGTGATGCTTGGAAAACAAGAGAATGGGTGTTGCAAAGCAAGGACAAGCCGCAAGTGGGCACCAGTTGCAAATCCAGCTCTATCTTTCTGCTGGACTCTGGCATCTCCAGAACCCTAAAGAATATCCCCACAGAGATCTTCTGTGGGTAAAGTTAAGGTAAGTGCACCCCGCCCCACCAAATCAATATGAGATGCTTCATATAGGGTGGGAATTTATTCTAAAATATGCTCCCCCTTGTCACCCGCTGAAGCTCTTGTGGGTAGGTGTGTTTGCCTTTCATGGAAGGCCCAGCTCAATGGGGCACTATTCACATCATAATCCACGTGAATATACCAGTCTATAATTGTGTAATGCACAGCCCTACTGACTGTATATAGTGGCTTTGCCTTTAGCAGCTAAGAATAAAGAGGCTGCTTTTTACAATGTTTGCAAGTCATGTTGAGACATTTCCAAGTATAGTTGGTCCTGAGGTCAAATCTTCCCCAATTCTGATATTTATAAGGCAGGAACCCCTCATTTACTGTGGTGGCTTTGTAAAGTGTCAACTTTGCCAGGCTGAGCTACATTTCCCAGAATCCCTTCCCTGCTATGTTTCCAGAGCCACAGGCAAGATTTCTGTGAGAGATTGGAAGGGTGGAAGTGAGACTAGTCATTTTGTGCTTTGTTCTGTCGGTCAGGACAAACACTTTGGTAGTTCACACCTGTTGTGTTGGGTTTACCTCACTGATGTGACTTACCTTCCCATGGATCCTCTTTTAGCCTCTTTGACTCTCGGGCCAGGTATATGTTTTGTCCCTTAATGAAAAGCACCAACTTCTCCTTGAAGGCACCCACATCATCAAGGTCAGAGGCAGAAAGAACTGGCATGGGTTCAAGTCTGTGACCTTGTGGGTTCTAGGGTGTGTTCGTGGATGCCAGCTTGTCCTTGCTCTGCCCCATTTCACATCTGTCTGCCCTTCTGGACTTCCTGACCTGCACATTTCAAACTTTAGCATCAAAAACAAAGACAACAACCCTACAGAGACTGTTAAATCAATCATAGTTAAGTAAGGACACATGCCTGGGAAATCTTTAATGCACCTCCCAGTGGGTTTCCTTCTTTGATTGAACCAGACTAATGCACCTACCATGGAATTACATTTCTGAAAGATACAGGTTGGGCATTTTCTTTGGGATGCTCTCAAAGAAGAACTCACTGTAAGTATCTGACAGGTAGTTTACCTGGGAGCTGATCCCAAGAAACATAAGTAAAGAAGTAGAGTAAAATCAGGAAATGGTGAAAAACCTGTAGAACAGTAAGGCTCAGCTCCACTCTGGCATTTGAGAAGTGTTCATGGAGCCTCCCAGAAGTCTTTGTGTAAAGCATGGTAGTCAGGAAAAGCTGAGGTCTTTATCTACTGGATCTGGTCACCCATTCCAAGGATTGCCTTGAGGGTGTTAACTGACCTATCCTTTGGAGATTCACCTAACTGAGGCTGAGCAAGTTCTTGCAGCATCAGAAAAAACAGAGGCAGAGAAGCAGAGAAGGTTCTGGGTTCTGGGCAGGTGCTTGAAGCTGGGTGATGTTAAGTTGCTTAGGCTATTTTTTCCGATGATGAACAATGTTGAGCATCTTTTCATGTGCCTGTTAGCCATCTGGATGTCTTCTTTGGAAAAGTGTCTATTAATGTCTTCTGCCCATTTCTTCACTGGATTATTTGGGTTTGAGGGGGGTGTTGAGTTTAATAAGTTCTTTATAGATTTTGGATACTGACCCTTTATTCAATATGTCATTTGCAAATATCTTCTCTCATTCTTGTCAGTTGCCTTTTAGTTTTGTTGATTGTTTCCTTTGTTGTGCATAAGCTTTTTATTTTGATGAGGTCCCAATACTTCATTTTTGCCATTACTTCCCTTGCCTCTGGAGACACATCTAGTACAAAGTTGCTGTGGCCAAGGTCAAAGAGGTTACTCCCTGTCCAGCAATTGCTCTACTAGGTATTTATCCAAAGTAAACAAAAATACCAATTTGATGGGGCACATGCACCCCAACATTTATAGCAGCACTATTAACAATAGCCAAATTATGATAAGAGCCCAAGTGTCTATCAACTGATGAATGGATAAAGATGTAGTATATATACATACAATGGAATATTACTTGGCAATCAAAAAGAATGAGATCTTGCCATTTGTAAGAACATGGATGGAACTAGACTGTATTATGCTAAGCAAAATAAGTCAAAGAAAGACAAATATCATATGATTTCACTCATATGTGTAATTTAAGAAACACAACAGATGAACATAGGGGAAGGGAAGGAAAAACAAGATAAAAACAGAGAGGTCAGCAAACCATAAGAGACTTAAATACAAACAGGGTTGCTGGAGGAGAGGTGGGGGGAAGGGCTAAATGGGTGATGGGTATTAAGGAGGGCACTTGAGATGAGCACTGGGTGTTATAGGTAAGTGACGAATCACTGGGTTCTACTCCTGAAATCAGCACTACGCTGTATGTTAATTAACTTGAATTTAAATGAAAAGAAAAAGGTGCTTAGGCTGTTGAGGCCACAGTCAAGGATGAGCTGTAAGGGCTATGATTTGGGCACCGGAAGCATCTGTTGTTGCCAGCAGAGCCACGGTTTGCAAGATCAAGTCTCATAGACATTACTGGGTCAGGAGGAAATAATTAAAGTGCCATTAAAGGTACATTTAGAAGCCAAAATAAATATAAAGTCATAGAGCTTTCTCATGTTAAAGAACTATTATGATAACACACACACGTACACAGACTTCCCCAACTCTTACTCTACTACTTATTTGCCTCCTAAATTACTTTTTCTCATTATTCAGGAAAAAACTTTTTCTGCAGCCTTGTGCCATGCTGCAGGAGATGCTTCTCAAGCTTTCCAAGAAGCCTTTACTAGCAACCCAAATGAGGCCTATAAAAGAGCCTGTCCACAGCTCTTTTAAAATGAAAATAGTCCTTCATGTTAAAAACGAAATTAAAACCTTGGGCCACACAAGTGAAACCATGGTTGCTCAGCATTTTGGAAGCCAGACTGTGGCCAGCAAAGGGTTATTGAGGGTCTCTTCTCGGGGATGGGTCAGTGCCTGATGGGTTGGGCCATGCCGTTGCTTAATGCCTACATCTGGTTATTCTCACGTCAACTGCCATATCTCATTTCCATTTTCCTACCCCTTGGGCTTCATATTTTGTTTTCTACTGCAGGATCAGTGACACATCAAATAATCTGTCCTAATCTCAGCTCAGAAACCGTGATGTCCATCAGTGTCGGAATTGTGCTGGCTGCTAAATAGGATGGCATTCCCAGTGGGAAAGATACTGAGAGGGAAAACTTTTTACACAGACTTTCCATTTTCTAAATGGAAGCTGACTTGGAGACCAGCACTATCACTGAATCCTTAGACCCTCCCTCCTAGATGAGAACATCAGTGGTAACTCTCCATGTGATGGATAAAAAAGCTGAGACCTGAGAGAAGAAATAAATTACCCAAAGCCCAACACAGCATTCATGACCAGCCCGTGGTAGGCCCTCAATAATCATTATTATCATGAGAGGTAGTTGGGTGTCATGATGAAGCCCACAGGCTTTGAGGTCAGACAGCTGAGGTCCAACCCCAACTCTGCCTTTCCCTAGGTAAGTGCTTTCGGGCAAGTGACTTAACCTGTCTGAGCCTCAGTGTTCCTAACTGTAAAATGGGATTAACAGTACTCGTGTGTATGTTGTTGAGAGGATGCAATAATGAGCTGTGTGGAATGTTTGACAGATAGTAGAAGCAACTGGTGAGGATGATGAAGAAGAAGCAGACCAACTTGTGTGCCTGTGAGCTTAGGTCATTCTTCAGCTTCCTGATCTCTGACAATGGAGCAACCTTCCCACCAACTGGCAGGTAGACAGGGGCAGAGGGCTTCCAATGCTGTTTTTCTGGCTTGCTGATAATTGTTTCTTATGCAGGCCAGTGTTTTATTGATTCACAATTGATTTTTACATGGGGCCAGGGAAATTCTTGGGCCATGAAGACAAAGACAGCATTTTCCAGCCCAGGGGTCCCCTGGTGGGTGTCAGGGGCCTCACCTGCCGGCTTGAATGACTGGCCTCTGCCCTGCCCAGGACAACTTCTTAATCAGAACCAGCCCCCTCCCACTCGTGCCCCTTTATTGCTTCCATCCACCCGTCCCCCGCTGGCTCCGTTTGACCTTTAATAAGCGCCACTTCTGTGCGGAGCTGCTGATGAGTTACTGCCGCATGAGCAGCTCCCCAGGGCAGGCTACCTCCCCAGCCCCTGGCCTCACTGCAGCTTGTAAGGGAAAATTACATTTTGATCTACATGCCCCATTTCCATTCTCTGTCACCTGGCTTTGGAGATGAAAGGAAGAAAACAATGTTTTCTTGCCCCCTCTTCCCAACTCTTTTCTCCTCCTAATTAGGCCTGTGTGTTGTTTCCTCTCTTCCTGACTCTGTATAGATGGTCAGCTGGGAAAGATAAAACAGCCTGGCCAGAAGCGTTTATCTAGGTTCATCCACCTCAGGATACCTGGGTCATCTAAGCCCCAGAGATCAGGGCAAGATTGCACCTAAAAGTTAGCAGGTGGACTTTGAGAAGAATAAAAGAAAGCCGTTCTTCCTCAGGTCTTCTGTGACTGTCCTAGATGAGGCAAGGCCCTCCTGTACATTGTTCTCACTACATCCTACACCTCTTCTTTCTCCTCCCCCTTTTCAAATTGAGATAAAAGTGTGCAATTCACTGGGTTTGAGTATATTCACAGTGTTGTGTAACCATTACCAATATCCATTTCCAGAACGTTCTCATCACCCCAAAAATAAACTGTGCCCATTAAGCTGTCACCACCCATTCTCCCCTCCTGACAGCCTTTGGTAAAAGGTGAAAGATTTATATGATCTGAGGAGAAACCAGAGTATCCCCACAGCCTTTGGCAACCACTATTCTCCTTTCTGTCTCTATGAATTCTGTAAATGGGACCATACAGTATGTTGTTCTTTTGTGATCGACTGCTTTCACCTAGCATAATGGTTTCAAAGTTCATCCACTTTTTTTTCTTTTTTATGGCCAAATAATATACCATTGTATAGAAATAGCACATTTTGTGTATCCATTCATCTATTGTTGAAAATTTGGGTTGTTTCCACTTCTTGGCAGTTATGAATAATGCAGCTATGAACATTTGTGTTCAAACTTTAGTTTGTGTTTTTCAGGTCTCTTGGGTATAAAGCTAGAAATAGAATTGCTGAGTCATATGGTAGTTCTTCAGCTTTTTAAGCAGTAGCTTAACTGTGTTCCGTAATGACTGCACCATTTTACAGTCTCATCAGTGATGTACACGGGTTCCAATTTTTCCACATCCCTTCCAACACTTGCTAATTTCCATCGTTTATATCCTAGTGGGTGTGAAGTGCTATCTCTTCTGGTTTTGATTTGCATTTCCCTAATGACTAATGATGTCGAGCATCTTTTCATGTGTTTGCTGGCCATTGGTATATGTTCTTTGGAGAAATGGATAAACAATTCCTTCAACCACTTTTAAATTGGTGCTTTTGTGTTTGCTGGTGTTGTGTTGTAAAATTCTTTATATATGTAGATACTAGACCCTTATCATGATTGCAAATGATGATTTGGAAATATTTTCTACTATTGTATGGGTTTTGATCAATGTAACTTTGGAGTAAGTTTTGAAATCAGGAAGTAAGAGGCCTCCAACTTGTTATTCTTTTTAAAGCTTGTTTTATCTAGTCTTGGTTTCAAAGAGCCCTGTTGGGCTTATGGAGACTTTATTAGATCTGTATTGGGACCTAATGCCTCTTCAGCCCGATCTAGCTTCCTCCCTGTCCCTCTCACATGCGTAACTCCCCAGTCACCTTTTTGCATTCCTAACTTTGTCCTGATGTCTGATTCTTGAACAACCTCATTTGCAGAAACTAATAGTGTCTGGGCATTGGCCAGCACATCATTGGAACCCTAGAAATGTTTCCAAAAATTGGGACAAGAAAGTCATTCTTGATTTGGGCACACAAGAAGACTCCAATCTTATTGTTGCCATCAGGGTATAATTTCTCATCATTGATCCACATAGTATAGTGGCCAAAAATAGAAATTAATGAGGTATTACCCTTTTTAGAAGTTTAGGTCCAATGCAATCTTTTGATAAATCAGTCAGAGTGGTAAAAGAGCCTAGAATTATTTAATTTTCAGAAAAAGAATTTTACTTTGGAAGAAGAGAAATCCTCAGTATGGACCAGAGTGGCCAGAGGAGGGTGAGAGAATAAATAATAGGAAATGAGGTCAGAGAGCTAACCTCAAATGTTTGGAAAGTAAAAACCTTTTCTCCGTTGTTCTTCAGTGAGAAACTTGGATGCTAATTCCATCTAATCCTCCAGGTCTCAGCTTAAATGTCATTTTCTCCAGGAAGCCTTCTCTGAACCTCCTCCTCTCTACCCCCAAGACTGAATAAGGTCATTACACATTATTGTTTCACTGTGCCCTTCTCCTTTGGAACCTTTTGTGAAAGCATGTTCTGGTCTGATTCAGTTCCTGGTGTTTCCTCAGCACCAAGAACAATCCCAGGCTCACAGAAGGTACCTAGGGTACCTTTCTGAACCAAAGAAGCAAATGAGCCGGTAGGTAGAAGTTAAAAAAAGAAGAGATGTGAATTCCATTAAGTCATTATATACTGTTGAGCCATGTCCAATAGTGCTAGCGTCACAGAATAGGGACAAAATCCAAATGCTTTGCCTTTGGGTCCAGTGAATTTTTACGACACCAAAGCTCCCTTGAGCTGGTGGCTTCAACCCCCCCAGCATACCTTTTGCTTCTCTCTGGATCTTTCTCTACTAAAAGGGACTTGAATTGTTTTCTGGAGGGGAACTTCATGGAATAGAATTGGTTTTCTGTCTGCTATAAAAACAAATACAAGTCAGAATATTTAGGATATACCTAGAAGAATAGGTGCTCAGGTATTTTATTTCCTTATTAACAATTACCATTTCTTGATCATGTACTAAACATATGACAGTGGATTATATGCATGACATATAAACTGAAGATTCTCAAAACAGCCCTGGCTAGGTGGGAATTGTTATCTCCCAAACATCGAAACTCTCGTTTTCCCCAAACACCTTGGATCAGAGCTAATATCCAACTTCTAAGGGAACCAATCTAGGCATATAACCATTTTGGTGAAGCTAGAAACAGGAGACTGACCCCAGACAAAGGAGCTGAGTATCTTCTCATATTGTTTATTGGGACTCAGATGATTTTGATAAACAGCTCAAGAAACCAGATGTGACATTTATGTTTGGCTTAGTCCTGCAACCATGTAATACCCAGAAAGCTCCAACAAGCAAAGGTAAGGGTTTAATTTTATTATCCAGATCTTTTTATGGGCTTGAATAAAGGGGAGTAGTATTCAGAAGTACCTCCTAAATCACTAGAGAGAGATTCAATTATGTTTGCTGTCATTTGTGTTAACTGTACTTTGAAGAATGCTAATTTTCAAAAAATTGGTTACCTATGATTAAAAAAAAAAGGGCTCTTCCTAATCAAGCAAGCATTCGTTCTCTGAAAATTTCATTGGAGGGAAATTCAAGCTCCTGAAGCTTAGGATCTTCTCTGAGAAATTGGGTTACGTTGTTGTTAGGTCACGAATGAAAGTGTGGGAGTCCTGGTAAATGTTCTCTTACATAAAATTTAGCAAAGGTGTCATCTGAATAAGGAAACCATCACAGATAAGCTATGCATATTAAATTATCAATAATGGAGCAAATATAATTAATCTTCATGCATTCCCCTCTGCTCCTTAGAAGATGTGCGCACCTGCCTTCTCAAATTTCCAGGCAAGGGGGTAAGAATGGTGGGCATGAGTGGTGTTCTTAAGGAAGTCCAGTCTCTGGTAGGAAATGTGTTTAAATCACAGGTGAGGCCATGTGTTTCACTTAGGTTCCCTTTGATAGGAGTCCAGAGAAACCCACTTCAGCCAGCTCAAGTACAACTGAAGCTTTGCAGTGAGATGCAGAAAGGTCTCATGGGAATTGAGAATACCAAGAACTAACAGGATGATGGTTGCAAACAGATTTCTCCAGTTGCCTGCTGTGTGATTTCTGCTGAGTTACTTCACTTCTCTACGCCTCAGTCTTAACACGGGGATGATCCAGCCTGTGCTTCTGTGCCAGGTATTCAATGGGTTAATGATTGTGCCAGGTTTAGCACATACTATCTCAATAAATGTTAGCTGTTATCATAGTCACTATCATTAATGTGCTTTTTTTTTGGTTTGTTTTTCTACATTACTTTTGTGCACTGACTCCATCTGTTTCCATATAGCTTCAGTCTTCACTGTGGCTCCTGAGTCATCACGATTTTCTAAGTTTTAGTGCCAATAACTCCCTAGACACTGTCTTTTTCTTTTCTCTTGGTTTAAGTTGCTTAAAGGGATAATCTGATAGCCTCATCTTACTCAGATTATAGACTCCTGCCAGCCTATGGCTGGGATCCCTCGGGGTCAGAGACCCTCCTTGCTCCCCATGTCAGGGAATGGGGTCCATGCAGCAGGGCTGTGGGTGAGAAGTCTGCCATCAGTGGGTGACCATCAGATATCTGAGCTTGCTTAGAAGCACAGTGGAGATCACTTCTGGCTGTGAAGTAAAAAAAGAGGCCTTCAGTGGCTGTGTGGACAGGATTATGTGTGAGGCAGTGATTATCAGTGTAAACTTGATTAGTGGTTAGGGCTGAGCCATCCAGGTGGTTGCAACATACTTAGAAATGGAATAAAAAGAAACGCGTGTGTGGGTGTATGTGTGTTTCTTCTGAGAGAGAGAAAGCAAGAGCAGTTAATCTAGGTGAAGGATATTTGGGTGTTCAGTAAACTATTCTTTTTCTTTTTTTTAATCTTTATTTTGAGAGAGAGAGAGAGTGCATGCACTCTTGAGCATGGGAGGGGCCGAGAGGGAGGGAGAGAGAGAGAGAATTCCAACCAGGCTCCATTCTGTCAGTGCAGAGCCCCGCTCGGGGCCTAATCTCACTAACCATGAGATCACGACCTGAGCTGAAATCAGGAGTCAGACACTTAACAGGCCGATCCACCCAGGTGCCCCTCAGTAAACAATTCTCTTAACTTTACTGTAGATCTGAACATTTTCAAACTTAAAAAAATGGGGGAAAAAATCACAGCTAAGAGATTTACCAAAAAAGCCAGTATTTTCACCATAAATACATAAGTATGCAAAAAGAGTAGTAAGCAAGCAAGCTTAGGACTCAGCAAATCCCAGATCTGCTTACCTCCTCTGGGAGTGATTTCCTTCTCTCTAAACCTCCATTTCCACGTCTGGGAAATGGACCCATGATATTTCCCCCTAACCTATTTAGGAGTTTCATTAACTGATGTATTTGCCAAACAGGGCAGACCATCTGCCGGGAGGCTTTGGGATGGCTGTGCCAGTTGTCTGTGGTGAGCAGATCTCCTCTGGTTGGCTCCTGGTACCTAGCACATAGTAGAAATTTGGATGCTGGTTTTAGTACCATCATCTTTAGGATTATCTGTAGCATAATTCCTGAGCCCCATTGGCCTCCCCATCATAGGGACACGTAAAAACCGAGACATTAGATTGGGGACAGGTGACTTCAGCATTGTGTGTTTTCAGCACCAGGGGGACAGTGTCTCCCTGGTAGATGACGTAGATGAAGAGATTTCAGTAGCATTTTGGGCTGGGGCAAAGAGTGCTCCCTGGCTCAGAAGGGATTAGCTGTGTTTGCACAGTAAACACCGGGACAGGCCGAGAGGGAAGAGGACCCAGGCTGCAGGTTGCTGGAGGGATGGACGCTGCATCTTGGGACTGTGTCTCTGGGATGGAAGGAGGGTGTGGGGACAGGGGCACATTCTTGGGGGCCCCTGGGCATAACTAGACCGGGTTCGCAGGATGCTTAAATGTGCTGGTGCTGTTATAATCTCCTGCGTCTAGTCTTTCTCCCATCCTTTATAATAAGTTTAGTAAATGTTTGTTAAAACCACAGATGGTTAGGGGCGCCTGGCTGGCTCAGTTGGTTAAGCGTCCAGCTTTGGCTCAGGTCATATCTCACAGTTTGTGGGTTTGAGCCCCGCGTTGGGCTCTGTGCTGACAGCTCAGAGCCTGGAGCCTGCTTCAGATTCTGTGTCTCCCTCTCTCTCTGACCCTCCCTTGCTTATGCTGTCTCTCAAAAATAAATTTAAAACATAAAAAAAAATTAAAAGAAAACACAGATGGTTAAATGTACATTTGGGGGTGGATGGATTCAGTGGTTGGATAGAAGTGTGAACCATGAAAGAATGAGAAAATGATTGAAAACTGAATGGAAAAATGGATGAACATTTGTTCCCCACCCCCAGCTTTATTGAAATATAATTGACATATAACCTTTTGTTAAGTTTAAGATGCACAGTGTGATGATTTGACACACCTATATATTGTAAAATGCTTACCACAATAAGATAAGTTAGCACATCTTTCATTTCACATTATTATCTGTTTTATTTTTTGGTTGTCGTGGTGGTGATGAGAACATTAAGATCTATTCTCTTAGCAACTTTCAAGTATATAACATATTGTTAGTTATAGTCAGCATGCTGGGCATGGGATTCCCTAGAACTTATTCATCTTAAAGCTGGAATCCTTTGACCAGCATTTCCCCATTTCCCCCACCCTCAGCTCCTGGTAACAATCTCCTCTGTTCTGAGTTAGGCTTGTTTAGATTCCACATGTGAGTGACATCATACAGTATCTGTCTTTTTCTGTCTGACTTACGTCACTTAGCATAATGCCCTAAAGATTTATCCACTGATACAAATGGTAGGATTTCCTTTTTTTTTTTTGGTGACTGAATAATATTCCATTGTGTATATATGCTACATTTTTCTTTATCCATTTATTCATCAACATACAATAGTTTCCATGTCTTGGCTATTATAAATAATGCTGCAGTGAACATAGGGGTGCAGATATGATATTTACTTGAGACATATACCCAGAAATGGGATTGCTGGATGATATGGTAGTTCTACTTTTCATTTTTTTGAGGATGCTCCTTATTGTTTCCATTTCCATTCCATTCCATACCAACCATGCATGAGGGTTTCCTTTTCTCTGCATCCTCACCAACACTTATTTTTTTGAGGATGGCCATTCTAACAGATGTGAAGTGATATCTCGTTGTAGTTTTGATTTGTATTTTCCTGGACGATTAGTGTTGTTGAGCATATTTTCATGTACTTGTTGGACATTTGTATGTTTTCTTTGTGAAAATGTCTTCATTTTTACAGGTCCTTTGCCTGTTTTAATCTGATGGTGATGGTGATGATGATGATGATGATGATGATTTGCCATTGAGTTGTATGAGTTCCTTACATATTTTGGATATTAACTCCCTATTGATATATGGTTTGCAAATATCTTCTCCCATTCTGTAGGTTGTTTTTTCATTTTGTTGATTTTTGTTCTTGTTATGAGAATCTTTTAAGTTTGATGTAGTCCCACTTGCTGATTTTTGCTTTTGTACTATGCTTTTGGTGTCATATCAAAAAAAAAAAAAAAAACTTGCCAAGACCAATATCTAGGGGCTTTCCCCCTACATTTTCTCTTTATGATTCTAGTTTCTTTATATTTAAGTCCTTACTCCATTTTGAGCTGATTTTTGTGAATGGTGTAACACAGGGGTCCAGTTTCATTCTTTTGTATGTGAACATGCAGGTTTTCAACCACCATTTATTGAAGAGACTTTCCTTTCCTCATCGAGTGTTCTTGTATCCCTTGTCAGATATTAGTTGACTGTATTTGGTTTACTTATGGGCTCTTCATTCTGTTCTATTGGTCTATGTCTGTTTTTATGCCCGTACCATGCTGTATTAGTTATTAAAACTTTGTAATTACAGTTTGAAGTCAGGAAGTGTGAAGTTTTGTTCTTTCTCAAGGTTGCTTTGGCCATTTGGAGTCTTCCGGGGTTCCATGGAAATTTTAGGATTATTTTTTTCTGCATCTGTGGAAAACTCAGTTGGAATTTTGATAAGACTTGCATTGAATCTATAGATGGCTTTGAGTAGATGGACATTTTAATAACATTAACTCTGTGGATGAATATTTGAATGAATAAATGACTTAAATACTTAAAAGGGAGAATGATTTAATGAATTAATTGGTGAATAATAAGGAACAGCTTTTCTTGAGGTCTTCTTAAGTACCAGACACTCTAATAAACAACTTAATGACACTTAATTCTCATTTGATTCTTACAACTGCCCTATAAGGTAGGTGTCATTGTCATTCTCATTTTATATATGAGAAATTGAGACATCCAGAGGCCATATAATTTGCCCAAGGTCCCACGGCCGGGAAGTGATGTAGCCAACATCCCCATGAATGCTTTAACCTCTGCCTTTAACTTCTATGCTATGTCAAGGATCAGAACTGTGTGAACTTGTTTTACTCCATAGAGGTTGGTCCCAGCCCTTCAGGCCAGCTTAGAGATTCATTCATCCATTCTAAAGATATATAGCGAGCACCAACTATGTTGCAGGCACTGTTCTAGGTACAGAAATACATTAATGAACAAGCAGCCACTGCTCCACCATACATAGCTTATGTGTGAGTAGGGAAGACTGACAAAAAAACCAAATGCATGTATACTTCCATGTAGAAGTAGATGGTATGAAGAAAAACAAAACATGTAAGAGGTTATAGAGTGATGGAATGGTGGTGGAACAGAGGAGAGCTCTGTTAGAGAGGGTGGTCAGGAAAGACCTTTCAGAGGAGGTACAAAGACCTGCCTCATGAACAGTGTATTATGAGAAGGTCTGGAGGAGAGAATGCCAGGCTCAGGGAACAGCAAGTTCAATGGTCCTGAGGCAGGAATGAACATTGCAAGTATGAAGACTAGTGAGGAAGCTAGCATGGGGAGAGTGATAAGAGACGTAGTCAGGGAAGGAGATAGGTGCCAGGTTTTTATCCTAGACTTTGCAGTTCAGGATGAAGGGAATGGATTTGTTTTAAGGGAAAAAGTATGTCTGACTTACATTTTAAAATACCATTCTAGCTGCTGGGGTTGTTCCATCATCCTTGTCTCCAACCCAGTGAAATAATTTGTTCAGTTGGTGTTAAAATGAAAAACAGCTGTTTGTCCTCCTTTGAGTGGTCCCAGATGTCATCTCCTCTTCTCCTCTTCCTTCCTCCTTGGGAACTCATGTGTCATTGGCCCAGCCCCTGGTGGCATAAGGACATTTGCTAGAAGTATCCATTCTTCTTGTGCTCTCTCTTCTCCTGGGGACCCCTTGCCATGGCTACTCATCCCAAAGCCCCAACAGAAAAGAAAAATGACAGCAGGGATTGGGTAAGCAAATCCATGCATTATCACTTTTGGCCATCAGAAATGAGGTTGGGTAGGAGTAATTGCTGTTATACCAGTAATAATGATAGCAACTCAGACATCTATTATCCAACAGGCTCAGTGTTAATAACTTACATATTTTACTTCATTTAATTTTCTCGACACAGAGAGATCGATTCCACTTTTCTCACCCCTCAGTTTATAGATGAGGAAATTAAGGTTTTAAGCATTTTGCCAAAAGAGCTAAATAGTATATGGTTCAGCAAGAGTAAAATGCAGGTCTCTCTGATTACAAAGTCTATGTTTTTAACTGATGCCATCTGCCTCCCATTGGAATATAATCATGTTGTATTGCTAAGTGAAGAAAGCTAGCTATTAAATAATGAGTGCAGCCTTCAGCCCATCTTTTTCAGTACCAAAAGGGCATGCAGCTAAATATTAAAAGTTGTTATCTCTGGGTGGTTAATTATGGGAAATTTTTGCATGTGCTTATGATTTTTGTAATTGGAGTTAAACAAAAGCAATAAGAGGTCTCCATGTGTTTTCTCCCCTACTCAGCTCCTCTCCTCCTCCCCTGTGGTTTACTGATCTGCTTTGGGTTCTCTATGGATATAAAGCTAGCATGGCCTCTTCCCCTTGGCCTCTTCCCCTTGGCCTCCTGCTTGCAATTTCAGCACAATTCTCTAGATTGCTTCAAATTTTGCTGGCATTCTAGATGCTGAGTTAGTTGTGATTTTTTTCACCTTAGCTAGAGGCTTAATTAATACATTTGCAAGAGATCCAATTCTCTAACTTTTTTGCCATTTAGGGTGTGGACTTGGTAATGTCCTCAGCTCCTGGGGCAAGGGCACTAGTCTTTGGTAATGAGAAGAGCACTTATTCTGCTCAGCGAGGGGATGGACCTGGAGAAGAAGGGGCGAATGAGGCTCTGCTGACAACACTGAGACCAGAAATCACCCATATGTCCTAGGACACTATCTCAGGGGATAGAGTTGTCTGTCCTGTGTTTTGGAGGTAATTTTAGTGGGAGATAATTCCTGGTCTCTGCTATTTATGTCTGCATGCATTCATTCATAAAAGCAGTATTTACTGAGCACTTACTCAAGCACTGTACTAAATGCTCGGAACTCAGACCTCAGGATGAAACACCATCCTCACCTTGGTGGAGTTCATGAAGTGGAGTCTACAGGGAAGACAAATACTGAACAAATGTCCAAATGTTTAAATGTGGCAGGAGGTGGAAAGGCAGAATGCTATGGAGAAAAGTAAGAAGGGAGCTAGCTGAGCCTGAGAATTCAGGAAAGCCCCCCGCCCCCCGGGAGGTAATGTCCAAGCTGAGAGTGGAAGCATGTCCAGATGCTAACCTGGCAATGAAAGAGGAGGAAGAAGGGTATTTCAGGATGAGAGGGTACATATAGAGAGAACTGAAAGTGGGGGAGAGCAGGGTACTACTGTCACACTGAAGAATGTATGATGCACAGATGTAAGATATAAAGGGGCATGGGATGGTCCAGAAGAGGAACCCTGCCAAAACCAGAGGATCCAATAAACCATCCCACAAAATTTATGTTACCATAGGGGTGATGAGAAAAAAAAGCTGTTGAGAAATTTAACTAGAAACAAAGGTTTTATTTTTAAGTGAGAGCACTAAGCAAAGGCAATTTGTATTGAGAATGAAGTTGTAGAGAACACTTCTGTGCCAATACAGATTCAACAGTCTGTTCAGTGCCTACAATGTAGCAGGCCCAGCCCTGGATGTTGGGGAACGGAGGAAAACAAAGGTCTCTAGCCTCATGGAGCTCACAGGCTAATAGGAAGAAAAAGGCAATAAACAAAAGAACAAATAGGGAAATAGTTTAATATTGGACATCACTATGAGTCATGAAGAAAGGCAAAGGAAAGGACAGGGGTGTAGAAGTCCAGAGAGGTCAGATGAGGCTGTGCTAATCCCAGTGAGAGGTCAGAGAAGTCCTTCAGACGTTGACACGGAACAGACAATAGGAGGAAGAGAAGGAACAGGATGGACCTCTGATCTACCAAACCTAATGGGATCTCCCTTCCGTGAACTTTTCAGGTGGCCAGATAGGGTTGGAAGGCAAGTGAGGTTTTCAAACAGTAAGGAAGGTTGGCTCCCTTGGTCAGTTGGACCCATGACCTTGGACCTCCCAGTGTTTTAACCTTCCATGTCTAGCTGACCACATATGAAAATTCCAACACAGTTCACATTCCAGTGCTGAGCTGAACCCCAATAATTATGTAACATTTGCTTTAACTTCATCTCCCCCGATCACTGGTTACTCTACTGGATGCATGTACTTGACCTTTTTATTTAAAAACAGAGATGAGCCTGATCAAACACAGGGCTGCCCGACCACATTATAGAAGTATATTGCTGAGATGGAAATCTCCTGGTGATATAACAGGCATCTATTAGGAAGCAGAGTCTGGCACTTGCTCATTAATCAGAGCCTCCTGATAAAGTCTGCTGCAGCCAGAGTGGTGGTGTGTTGTTTCTTTCTTTTAAGAGATATAAAACAGTATCATTGTCTTTATCGATCTCTACTACTATCAGAACATACTCTTTCAAAGTCACTTACTAGCAGCTTCCCCTCACACACCTTGTCCTGTGGTCTTGCATTCAAAGGGCCAGTGGCTTGTGGGTAAAACTGAAGGTCAATGTTTTATGTTCTGTGTTCACATCATAGCTCCTCAACCTACAGGCTGGATGACATGTAGAGTTGAGGGGATTCAATAAAATGGTGAGCTTCGTACTTTTTGGACATAGTTTCCAAGCTGTTGCTCATAAGAATGACTTAGGGTGTCTGTTAGAATTTAGATTCACCAGCTTACCAACAGAGATTCTAACCCAATAGGCTAGGGATGGTGATTCCCAGATGATTTTGTTTAAAAGTTTCCTTAGGATACATTTGAAGAAACACCACTCTTTATTTATGTTTTGCTGAAAATTTTCCCTTGTTTCCTCAGCCTGGATTATGCAGTGTCCTGGCTGTCTGGATTTGAGTGTTAGATGTCCCCTCTTCCATATCGTTCCCAATTACCGCAGATGTGAAGGCATTTCTCTTTCTTCTATTTGCCCACACAATTTTATCTCTTTTGCATTATGGTATCTAGTGTATAGATTGTAGACTAAATATTATAGATGAAATGTCTTCGAGAACCATGAGAGTAATGCAGATACACTACATGTACATTATACACGATATGTTTCTCTCACAGTAATGTAGGTAACATGGTACATCATAATAGAGATAGGTCTTTTGCTTTATGGATATCTTCATTCATCCACTCAACTACATTTTGAGCATCTACCATGTGCCAGGCACTGTACTAGCTACTGGGGATATAGCAGCAAGAAAGACTAATAGGATCTCTAGGCACAGAGCCTAGAATTTTTTGTCTCTCCTTTCCAAGACTAAAAACTCCTTGGCTCCTAACCCCCCATAGTAATCCAGTCACCAGAACATCAAGGTTTCTGAAGTGCACAGGCTAACACAATGGCCACCCTCACCCTCTCTGTATGATCCAGCTTACACCTGTGGCTGATGATCAAGTACTTTATCCTTGAAATTGAGCTAAGTCTCTGTGTATTTTCCTTCTTTAGCAGCCAAGTCATTAACCACTCCCCCTGGGTTTGTGCTTTGTCACATTTGCAGCAGCTAGACTAACATCTTTGGGGTTTTGCCATATATTCATCTCTTCTAGCTAATTTCCTTTGGATTTTATAGCTTTTTTATTTGTTGTTTATTTTTGGGTTTTTTTTTGTTTATTTATTTATTTATTTATTTATTTATTTATTTTTAAGAGACGGAGAGAGACAGCACGAGCAGGGGAGGGTCAGAGAGAGAGGGAGACACAGAATCTGAAGCAGGCTCCAGGCTCTGAGCTAGCTGTCAGCACAGAGCCTGACATTGGGCTCAAACCCATGAACCGTGAGATCATGACCTGAGCCGAAGCCAGACGCTTAACCGACTGAGCCACCCAGGTGCCCTATTGCTTTTTTAAAATAAAAACATTATGGATTCCTCAGTGATTCACAATATACAGACTCCCATTACTCCATCCATTCATTCATCCAACAAGAATTTATTCCATCCCTTCTCATGCACTAGGAGATATATTCGCTTCAGCCTCACCCCTATCGGTGCTCCATAAATGTTGGTAGAATTGGTTTTGTACTGGCATATACTCACTGCTTCTGGTTCTGGGACTTTTCTCTGTCTTTACTGGGTATTGGGTGTCTGAGTGTCGTTAATCCAGTAATTTCTGTCATCCAAGTCGATGCCCTGGTGCATTGACTGGCTTTGATGCAGAGCCATCAAGCACATTAAAGCTCTATTATCTTCAGTGCTCCGGGATGTGTTGTGCAAGACCAAAACATTGACGTGCCAAAACAGGAAGAAAGGAATGCAGATTTTTACATTTGCAATAAAACTCCCATCAATCACACCACCAAGACTCAGAGCAACTGAACTAATATCTGAGCTGTAAGATTGCACTTTCTCTGACTTTCCTGTCAATAGGAAATGTTTGTGCATAGCAAATTACCAGCTGATAAAAATACTAAAAGACAAGGGGGAAGGAACATAAACAAGGACACAGAAACATCCTGTCATCCTGCCCGAAGGATGCTAATGGTGTTTAAGCCAATATTGGGTACCGGATATATACTGGGTCCATATCAATTCTTCATCTTGTTTGGACTATTTCCTAGGCCATTAACATGCTCCAAGAATGGAATAGATGAAGTATCTTTGTATCATTGGTGATGTCATCTTCAATGTGATCATTATCGTTATCACCACAGCAATCACATAAGTCTACTATGTACCTCGAAGACTATATATGTTTATTTTTTCTCTGTAAGTCCTTACAACTTCTCTGTAGTGGAAGTACTATTATTATCCCCATGTGATAGATGAAAAAACTGAAACACAAAGGGCAAGTAACTTTCCTAAGTAAGTTACATGACTGAAATTGGAGGCCCATTCATTGGATACCTAAGGCAGGTGAACTGCCAGTTGGGTCGTTTGCTCACCAGAAAATACAAAAGCTGATAAATTCAAGGGCTATTTGCTTCAGTCAATCGAATTGGTAAGACCAAAGCTGGTGATTGATTCGGGGATGTTGGTCTGAACCAAACTAGTGGTCAGATCCTCTCTTATTGCTTACTTCTGTGAAGCTAAAAGAATACTGAACTGACCCATGAGTGTGGGCCTGACTCATAGATTGATATTCCCATAAGTTCTGAGGACCAGGAAACACTGATACAAACAAGACAGAGCAATGCCCTCAAGAAGCTCATAGTCTGGTAATGGGGAGAGGGAATAGGAAACAGACTGTGGGAGAGGGTCTGACTCTAGCCTCTGCAAGGTCTGTGGGGGATAGAGGAAGAACCCCAAAACTATTCTTAGCAGAATTAGACAAAATTCTATTCTGAGGGTAATCTTACTCAACACGTTGGACACCTGTCTTCTTACCAGTTATGCAATCATTAATTGCTTCTTTTCATAAAGCAGTCAGGGAAAGCTTCAGAACTCCAAGGAGAAATCAATCAGTACAGCTTTTTTTCACCCAAGAAACCCTTTTATTGTCTACTCAAGGTACCATTAAGAAATAATTAGATATTACCCTGTTGGTTTTTCAACTCTCTGCTCATGAGGCCCTTCCTAAAATAATTCCAAAGGTCTAACTGAAATGAAAGCACTTCCATCTCCCCTCTCCTGTCTCAGTCTTAGGAAAGTAGGACAGAACAAGATTTGTCCTTGACCACCACCTGGTCACTACTTTACTGCTCCTTCCTGATGAAAACTGACCTGCCCTCCACTATGTACCCAGGGTGATTGACAGTGATGACATCCAATTACAATATTTTATTTACATTTGGGCACTGAGGGGCAGGCATCCTATATACTGCTATAGAAATACTAGCAAGCATGCATAATTTTTTTTTGAAATCTAAAGAAAAATTAATTTAAAGGTCGTGGTTTTGTTTCTTCCCTTGTTTTAACTCATAGAAATTATCTCATGGGCATGAAATGGCCCAAGCCTTATGGAACTATGATCCCCAAGTGACAATTTATCTAGCTCTGTATCTTCAAAGGAAGGAAGCAATGATGCATAGAAAATGTCCAGAAATTCTCCACCTGCTGAAATATAACTATCCAAGAACTGACACAAGTTCTAGGAGAAGAGGACATCTCAGTTGAGACATGAAGGATGAGTAGGAGTTGTCTAGGGAGACAGAAGAGACAAGAATGTCCAAGATACAGACAATGTATCTGTACAAACCCACAGAGAGGAATTAACCCAGTATCTCCCAATGTAGAATAATGGCTAGAAGGTAAGGTGCAATAAGAAGAGTGTTAGGAAATGGGGTTGGTAGGGATAAGCAGGGGCCAGAAGATGGAGAAATGCCCTTTTATTCATAATTCTGACAATGTTAAGGGTAGAGGCATAGGGATAGCTTTGAAGAGGAAAGATTTCTATTTAGGGAAACATTTCAAGCATTTCTCATGTGTTCAAATCCCATTTTGTGATCAGTTTATGGCTGATGCCTTGATATCACAGACAGTCCTATCTTGGACACTCTTGTTACATCCTAATGTGTCTGTGGGAATACTAGGAGATGCAGTTTTATCTACAATTCCAAGGCTTCTATGTCACTGATGCCCTTTCCATATTCCCCATCATCAGCATCATGTTATCAGTAACCTATTCTACTTGAGTTTCTTTTTTGCCCAAGAACTTTCTATTCACTCCCTCCTTTATCCTTCCATGAATTGCCAATCATGTCTGTCTTCTGGGAGAGGCATTTCCTCAAAAGGCCTTTGAGTTGGAGCAGGTGTGGAAAGGGCATATTAAAGAGCATGTAAACTATTAAAAGACCATGTGGACCCTCAAACCACCATTTATACTCTCATGTGCTGGAGCCCATGTGGATAACTTCCTTCCCTAGCTTAGACAAGCAGAGAGAGCCTTTCTCTGGCTTTCACTTTGGTTCTCCCTTAGATTCCAAAGGGATGAGGGAAATGTTCCTTCCCAAGAGGGAGGCAGTAATATCTTCTTCCCACATGAAAAGAAGAAAAAGTGGGTGGAAGGGCAACCTGGCCTGGCTAGTCCAGATCAACCCTTCCCCTATTTGGTGATCAAGAGAGAAAGCTCTACAAGTATGGTCAATGTGACTAAAATATAGTCTACTTTTGGTTTTTTCTCTTATTACCAAAAATTTCTTATTAACCAACTCTATTACATTCACCATGAGAAGAAACCAGTTCAGTAAATTGTGACTTGACTGGGATAACAGGAGCCATATGCCTCATATTCAGTTGGCTTTGATAGGACAAGGGCTTATCTCTCCCCTGGCTCTTGAGTGACTGAACCCTTCTGAACTTCTGAAGACTGGCATCTTCAAGAAGGAATTGTTGGCAGACAGCCTCTCCTCAGCATTCAATACACTTCCATCTCTTAAAAAAAAGGAAGTGGAAGAATTACTGTTCTCTGAGCCCTTGGGGTGGGCTTTTCACATTAACCAAGATTAAGGATTTCCCATATTCTACAGAGCCCAACAACAACAACAACAACAACAACAACAACAACAACAACACTCCTTTCAATTTGGGGGCATGATTAAAGTTATTTCTGGGGAGAGGAGACATGTTATGAGGATGGTCATGGTATGTCACACTACATATGGACTTCATATCAATTAGTTTTATGCATAACCAACCACCTCAAAGACCAGTGACTTCAAATAAAAAATATTTATTTTTGCTAGCCTGTGGGTCGCCTGGGCTGTTCACTGATCTAGGACAAGATAGGCAGATCTCAGCTGGGCTTACTTATGAATCTGTGGTCAGATGGTAGTTGGCTGTAGGCTGACTAGTCTAGGATAGCCTCATTCACATCTAAAAGTTAGCTGGTTGAGTAATTGATAGATGGTACCTGGGCCATGTATCTTTCGTCATCCAGTAGAGTAACCTAAAGTTGTTACGAGAAAGCAAAGTATACAATATCTTTTGAGCCTTAACCTTGAAACAAGCACACACTCACTTCCACTGCCTTCAATTAGCCAAAGTAAGTCACAAGACAATCCCATATCAAGGATTGGGAAATCTCTGCCTCTCGATGACGGGAGTTGCAAAGTCATATTGCAAGGGATGAAAAACTGTGGATGATTTTGCAATTGATCTACCACACAGAGACCTTAAGGAAGCAAAAGGTTTCTGAGAGATGTAAAAGCTGTGAAGTGAGTTTTATAACCTATATAACTGACCTCACGGATTTTTGACAGATCTGTTACATTTTTGAAAGTTACAAGAGATTTTTTTTGTACTTCTGAGAAGGCAGAGTAGGAGAGTAGAACACATCCTCTCTCCCTCCCTCCCCCACCTTCTCAGTGCTGTGATGAGGCCCCCCCCCCGTTTCAGATACATTTAATTCTTGATTAGCTATCTGCATGTGTGTGTGCGCACACATGTTTAATTTTCCTTGGAAAATTATTTGTGAGTCTTCACTGAAGCCTAGGATGGAGGCAGTTTCTCTAGTTAGGATTTTCACTGGCTTCTAGCATGTGCCCAGGGGCACTTACAATGCAAGTAGCTATACCTGTGTTTGACAAGTCAATGGGATGAAGGTCAGCCAGATGGAAGGAAGATGTGGGGATGTGTATGAGGCAGCAGAGAAACAAACCCAGACTCTTGCTCTGCTTCATGACTCTGCCAGCTGCTCATCCCCTCTCCAGATGGATGAATCAGAGCCTTTCCAGAGAGCTCAGCTCAGGCTGCCATTGCCACGCAGGTATTTAATATGGGAAAATTTTAATCACGTTTGTTTTCCCATGTTTCGCCCTAACGACAAATCATTTTTAATGGGAGACTAGGGGACGGAAAAAAAGATGTAGCAAATCTTGGTTGACGGTTTTATCACCAGTCTCAGATCTCTGGTCCCAGGGCTGAATTTGCCACCAACTGCAAATCATTCTGAGTGAGTGAGATGCACAGGAAATGGGGAGAGGGACCAATTTGAGGTTCTCCTGGAGGGCCAGTAGTGTTCCCTGTGTCCCATTTGTCCACCGTACCCCAGTAAGAATTTGGAGCTGTCTACTGTTTTCCAGGTGTTTCCACATTTTAATCTTCTCCATAACTCTGCAGGATAAGGAATTTCGCTCCCATTTTGGCATATATAGAAATTGACTCTGAAGCCCCCAGTGACTTGTCAAAGTTCACCTAGCTAATAAGTCATGGAGTAGGTGACTGACTTACTCTTGGTGTTCACTGTGACACCATACTGCCTTTCTTTACAAATAACAAAACATTTCAAATTTCTTGGTAATTATAATTTCTAAGTTTTGAGAGATCCAAAATTGATTTCCCTTGGAAACGTGTATTTTTCTAAAGCATACTTACATATACGGATAGACTCACTCCTTAGCGTGGATAAATATGCCATTCAAGGTCCCCTGTGTGGATCCTGGCAGAGTCAAACCTAGAACTCAGGTCTCCTGAAAATATTTCCATGGTACATGCATCCTCCATCATAGCATCCACACCATGGTCTCTTGTTTCCTTTGTATAAGGCAGAACACTGTGAACCCTTGCTCAGACCAAGATCTTACCTGGGTCACCTCAAGTATGTTGATCTTTGTGGTTAGAAAGACCATTGGTTTTAGGACTACAAAGGAATCTTCATAAGATAGAATCATGGTGGTGAATCATATAACTTTCTTTTTCTTTTCTTTTCTTTCTTTCCTCCCTCCCTCCCTCCCTCTCTTCCTTCCTCCCTCCCTTCCTTCCTTCCTTCCTTCCTTCCTTCCTTCCTTCCTTCCTTCCTTCCTTCCTTCCTTCCTTTCTTCCTCTATAAATCCAAGTTAGTTAACATAGTGTAGTATTGGTTTCAGGAGTAGAACTTAGGGATTCACCACTTACATATAACAACCAGTGCTCATCCCAGCAAGTACCCTTCTAATGCCCATCACCCATTTCTCCCTCCCCCACTTCCCCGGATAAACCCCCAGTTTGTTCTCCGTCTTTAAGATTCTCTTATGGTTTGCCTCCCTCTCTGTTTTTATCTTATTTTTCCTTCCCTTCTCCTATCTTCATCTGTTGTGTCTCTTAATTTCCACATATAAGTGAAATAATATATTTGTCTTTCTCTGACTGATTTATTTAGCATAATACACTCTAGTTCCATCCACGTTGTTGCAAATGGTAAGATTTCATTCTTTTTGATCACTGAGTAATATTCTATTATAGTCTTTATCCATTCATCAGTTGATGGACATTTGGACTCTTTCCATAATTTGGCTGTTGTTGATAGTGCTGCTATAAACATAGGGGTGCATGTGTGCTTTCAAATCACCACTTTTATATTCTTTGGATAAATACTTCTTTAATTACCCTAATATTTTTTTGTTTTATAGTTTATTGTCAAGTTGTTTTCCATATAACATCCAGTGCTCATTCCAACAAGTTCCCTCCTTCATGCCTATCACCCCTTTTCCCCCTCTGCCACCACCATCAACCCTCAATTTGTTCTCAGTATATAAGAGTCTCTTATGGTTTGCCTACCTCCCTCTCCTTAACTTTTCCCCCCATTCCCCTCCCCCATAGTCCTCTGTTAAGTTTCTCCTGTTCCACATATGAGTGAAAACACATGGTATCTGTCCTTTTTCGCCTGACTTATTAGCATGACACCCTCGAGTTCCATCCACATTGCTACCAGTGGCCAGATCTCATTCTTTCTCATTGCCATGTAGTATTCGATTGTATATATAAACCACATCTTCTTGATCCATTCATCAGTTGTTGGACATTTAGGCTCTTCCCATGATTTGGCTCTTGTCAAAAGTGCTGCTATGAACATTGGGGTACATGTGCCCCTATGCATCAGCACTTCTGTATCCCTTGGGTAAATTCCTAGCAGTGCTATTGCTAAGTCACAGGGGAGTTCTATTGTTATTTGACTACATATTAAAACATTCCAAGATATGGTATTATTTCACTCAAATGTACTTTAGTGACTATTTCTGACAGATGAAAACTTTTGGGAAAAGCATGATCACATGGTTTACTATAATTTTAGTTTATTCATCTGTGAAATGGCATGAAAACCTCTGAAAACTTATTACAAGGTAATAAATGAAAACTACGCCACTGGTGTAAGTGAAGAGCCAGGAAATATTACTGTAAAAAAATTAAGGGATAGGAGAGCTTCAAGCAGGAAGCAGGCAGTCAATAGCATTGAATATTACCGAGGTATCAAGTAGAACAAAGACTGAACAGTGACCACTGAACATTGGCTTTGAGAGGTCTCCAGGGCTCTCTGGAGCTATCTCGGTGGAACTGTAGGACTGGATGATAGGTAGTAAAGGAAATAAAGTGTGAAAAATAGAAAGAGTGTAGACTTATATTTTCTGTAAGTTTTACTGAACAGTAGAAGCTTAGGGGATGCTTCTACCCTTGGGAGAAGCTAGGGTTGAATGAAGGTGCTCCTTAGGATAAGGAATTTCTTGTGAGCAAGGATCTAGTTAAGAGGATGAGCTTGAAATGTATGAGAGAGAAGAGACAATTGATAAACAGGGTCTTGCCAAAATAGCAAGAGTTGAGATCGACAGCAGAGAGGGGGTGTTGGCCTTAAAAAGAAGGGAGAGCTCTTCAATTATCTGACACTATTTATCACACTCTTCTTGTGTGCCAGCCATTGTCCTGGGTCCTGGAGGGTGTAAAGGGAAACAAATCCCGGCCTTGTCTTCAAGGTTCTTCCAGTCTACTGGTTGCTAAGATCCAACTAAGTAGGAAGTTGTGGGTGTTGTGATACATGGTCCCCTAGCCAGTTGTTTAGAGAGGGGCTCAGAAGAATTCCCAAAGAAAAAACTCAGAGCGGAGATATGGAAATTGAGTATAAGTTAGCTGGGTAACGGGGATGGGGACAGGGTGTTTTTCAGAAGAAGCAATAATGTGTATGAAGGTCTGAGGATGAAACAAACATGATCTATCTTTTATCCACTGGATGATCAGACATAGACAAGGATGGGGCAAAGATGCAGGTAAGTTTGGAAGTGGAAGCCAGAGTTGCCAAAGTATATATTAAAGGACTTACCTTCTTGGAGACTGGAAATGGTAATGGAGGTGATGGAGACATTGAGCAAGGACTGTGAGACTGGAGATGAGATTAGCCAATTTATTATGTATTTGAAGGGCAGGCATTGACTTCTACCCTGTTGAAGGTATTTCTGCTTTGTACCTCTGCTGTCATCACTGAGTCCAGGCTGACCTCCCCTCTCCCCTAGACCACAGACACAGCCCTCTCCTTGGTCTCAGCCCATCCATTCTTGCTTCCTCCATTCCCTTCTCTCTACATCAGCCTTTTAAATGGATCTCATAACCTCCCTGCTTAAGCTCTCTGATAGCTTCCCATTGCACATAGAAAAAGAACTCTAGGTCCTTTGCCATCATGCCCTACTAAGTTCTGTGGGACTTCTCTACACAAGTCTCCAGGCTCATCCTGAATCTTCTCCTCTCTTTGCTCTAGCTGCTCTGCCTTATTTCAGCCCTTCCTCAGATCTGCCATGCTTCCTCTTACTTCCAGCCTTTACATATATGGCCTCCTGTGGCTGGATCATTATTCTGTCTATCCCAGCTCCCAACCCCTCTCTCTACCCCCAGCCTAGTGAACCCACATGACTCACTCTTTAATCCTTAAGCTCAATCACCGCCACCTCTTGGAAGCTCTCGCTGACCTCACCGAATAGGACACATCTCCCTCTTTATAACACTCAGAACATTATAAGCTTCTTTAATGTGGGCATTTAACATGGGGGCAATTTTATGTTTAATTGCTTAATTTTTGACTGACATTCTGCTTTACCATTACTGTAAGCTCCATGACAGCAGAAATGGTGTCTTTTTCCTCCCCTACCCCCCACCTTTATGACCCCAGGATCCAGCACAGGGTCTGATACGCCACAGACTCTCAATAAATACTTTGAATGAATGAATACATGGATATTAGTACTCCCTAAAAAAATTGCATCTGAGAAAATCCTTATAGAATTGTTGATTCAATCTAGTTTCATCTGAGCATGAGCGGCCTTTTTCTACCATCATGTCCATATGATTATTTTCATCTTTTTTACAACTATGTCAACTCCCTGCATGCTCACGCATGTATATTGGTGTGCGCAGCCCCTGCCCCAGTAAATATATCGTTTAGACAAGAGACAGCAAACACGCTCTCATCAAATCCATGCCTGAGACCAGGAGGTGAAGCAGCCCTCATTGCTTTAGCACACATGTTTATTGATGATGCAGATTAAACTTTAATCATATTGCACAGTTTCAATTTCCAATTGAAATTGAAAGTCTGAGCCACGTATGGGTTTTTATTACTTTCCACTTATGCTGCTGATGGAAGCGATCGGAAGGGAGCCATCTTCTTGGGCCTCAGGTGGGGTGTCTGGGCCATAAATCAAATTAATGCTGCAATGTAGCAGAGGTAGTAATGCACAATAGGAGATGAGAAGGGTTAGGAGCAATTTAGCAGGTGTGGGGTTTGTCGTTGGGGCTGGAAGGTACCTGATGTGAGGGGGCTCCAAAGTGGAGAGAGGGGCTTCTGCCTCCAGCTATCTTTCTGGCATGTGCCAGAGGCAGGCATGTTTATAAGCAAAGGAAAATGCTATTCAACTATGCTATCAAAAACAGCTACTGTAGCAAAAGCTCCTCTTGAGGAAGGATACAGGTTTTGCGTGTGAGTGTTTTAACATGCAAATCCCTAAGGGCAGCAGACACTGCTGAAAGGGATGACAGTCAGTGTTTATCTCACATTAGACCAGAAGGAATTTTTGCAAATGTATTTAGTATTACTGTAAGAACGCCTGTTGCTAAGATAGTGGATGTTGGTATCATCACAAATGCAGAACACCAATGCCCATGATTTGTAGTTGAGTTTTTATTCTCTACTGGAAAGATCATCCATCTATTTGGGGTAGATAGCAGTGGCTGTGAAGTTGTCTTAAGTGTCAGGCTAGTGGTGGACCAAGAAGGAGAAGTTAAGCCTTCAATAATAACAGCTCTAAGTAGCATTTATTGAGCCATGATTGGTGTACTCGTCTCTATGCTGAGCACTGAGCTAATCTGCATATCAATTGTATGAAGTAGGTACCATTAATAGTGAGTATGTGCAAAGTACTCATTCAGCACATGGCATATGGTGCATACCCAATATATATTAGCTCTTCGTTATTATTCCTCTGTCCACTTGGGTAAATGAAGATCCAGAGAGGTAAAATGACATGGCCAAAATCACAGAGCTGGAAGTGGCACAGCTATGATTGGACACTGAGATGTCTTTCTTCAGTACCTGGATTACTTACTGACCACTGTGTACAGCTGTCTCTCATCTAAAAACCCTTCTCTGAAGAACAAATCTATGGAAAAACCTACATATATTGTATGTGTGTTTTGGGGGGGTAGTCCAAGTTTGAGCCAATAACTGGGGAATTCAGTGTGGGTGAACAGTTGAAGAATTTCAGAGCTCATGAGAAATTGGAGGGCTGGGTAAATAGCTGGGTGATGGATCAGTGATTTGATAACTGTTTACAAGACGTCCACTCAGGGATGCCTCGGTGGCTTAGTGGGCTCTTCATTTTGGTTCAGGTCATGATATCACAGTTGGTCTCTCTGATCTCACCCTCTCTCTCTCTGCCCCTTCCCCACTCACACACACACTCTCTCTCAAAATAAATAAACTTAAAAAAAAAAAAAGATGTCCACTTAGTGGTAGCTTTTGTACAAGGATGAAAAGATGTAGCCCAGTCCTTGGAAGTCTTAGTCTATAGGGAAATCTACTGTTTCATATGGGTTTTGCTGGCAGCCAAGTTTGGTCCACTGTAAACCCTTGGTTTGCTCAGATTCCTTTCCCAACATGAGAACTTACATGAGGAAGGCATTCTGGCTTCTGATATGCAGCCTTTGCCCTGTGTGACTTCATTTTTGCTGAGCTCCATGAAAAACACTGTAGGGGGGGCTGCCTGAATTCCATTTCTTGCATCTTTAAAGATTCTGTCTCCCATGTTTTGGCTATTGTTGACATTGCTGCTATGAACATTGGGGTACATGTGCTCCTATGCATCAGCATTTCTGT
>NC_043713.1:75048156-75073554 GCF_006229205.1 Suricata suricatta | reverse complement strand
TGTGTCTGTTTTTGTGCCAATACCATACTGTCTTGATGATGACAGCTTTGTAGTAGCCTAAATGTCCATCACCTGATGAGTGGATCAAGAAGATGTGGTATATATACACAATGGAGTACTACATGGCAATGAGAAAGAATGAAATCTGGCCATTTGTAGGAAAGTGGATGGACCTTGAGGGTGTCATGCCAAGCGAAATAAGTCAGGCAGAGAAGGACAGATACCATATGTTTGCACTCATAGGTCTAACAGGAAATTTTCAGAATGATCTAGCTGCAAGAAAAGCAAGCAGTTAGTAGTGCTTAAGAAAAATTGATTCAATATCTAATGGATAATTGATACCTGCATTTTATATACTGTTAAGAGAAACTGTAATACAATCTAAGTTTATTTTGGGAGTGTTTGCTGTATAATTGAATTGAATGAAATGTTTAGAGGTGCAGTAGGCATGACTTTGAGTAGGTAATGAAAGAAAATGCAAAATGCTTATTGATACATGATGTGGTTTCATCTTAGCTTGGGCAAACCATGCAGTATTTAATACATAGTAGCACAATATTTACTATTAAAGCTTGAAAAGATGTGAGTTCTTTGTGTGCAATCTTTCATTTATGCATGTGAGAGGGTTTTCTTTTTCTAATAGTTTTACATTGTAGTACTTGTTTTGCTTGTTGGGGGTGTTTGCTTATTTAATACATTCTGTCAAGGACAGAAATTACATGCTGTCTTTTTTTTTTCCCCATAGGAAGTGTGTCTTGGGTTTTTCCCTTCTTATTTTCTTTACTTTTTTTTTCTCTTTTTTCCTCTTCTTTTTTTGGTGGTGGGGGTAGTTATGTTTAAACGAAGTTGCTTTTACAACACCAAAGACTTAATCATCCATTTCCTACATAAAAGGTAGCTACTTTTTTGCATGGACCTCAAGTATATTGTAGTATAGAGGTGGAATTTAAGGAAAGGTATTAAGCAGGCTGTGTTGTAGCTTATGAACAAGTAATAAATTATATCATTTATCTTGAATGTATCATAGATAAGCTGCTATATAACAATTGCCACTTCAGATAGCTGTGAAATTAGTTGGATTAACTAGTTGTTACTTAACCTTCTAATTTCTGTATAAGTCTAATTACATGAAATAGAAGTTGGTGTTTTGATTTTTTACTTTGCTTTTCTGTTTGGAGTGTCATTGTAACTACTGTATTGTAAATGATGGAAAATAATTGCATATGTTAAAAAATATGCAGTAGCAATATGTCTTAAGAAAACAATGTACTTACCTTAATTAAAATATTTTATTGCGAAAAAATAAAATAAAAAAATAAAAAACATAAAAAAAAAAGATTCTGTCTCTCTTCCGTCATCTAAGACAAATGCTTAACAACTCAGCACTGGAAAATCCCCATGCCACTAGCAGGCAGAGGAGGGGAAATCTGAGCTAAACTATCTAAAATCCCAGCAGGATAAAATATATATATAATAGCTCCACTGGTTACATTATTGAGATCATAGTTCCCATTGTGTGGTAGATATTTCACTGGGTACATCACATACGGTATCACAACACTTCAAAACAGGTGGTATAATCCCATTTTATGGAAAACAACAACAACAGCAACAACAAAAACAGGTGCTCTGAGAGGTTAAGACACCTACCCAGAAGCACACAGCTAGAATCTCTGGGCACAGGTATACATGTCTAATTCCAAAATGTATACTTTTCTAACTGTGCAACATTGCCTCCCCTTATTATTACTAATTTTAGTTTCTTCTATATATTTTTTTATTATTTTTTTCCTCCATAATATTTAATTGTCAAATTGTTTTCCATACAACACCCAGTGCTCTTCCCCTTAAGTGCCCTCCACCATCACCACCACCTCTTTTCCCCCCTCCCCCTTCTTAAATAAGTAATATCTGCACATGTTTCAAAATCCAAAGGTACAGCAGTATACAGCATAAAAATCCTTTCCACCTTTGTCTCCTGGTTCCAAAGTTTGACAGTGAATATCTACCAGAGAGGAGGAGATGAGAGGTCCATGGTCCTTGCCCTCAAGGAGTTTCAAGGCAAGTGGAGGAGCAGAGCTCTAGAGGCAAACTTATTGGACAAAGCAGAACAGTGTGACAGCTCCTTCCAAGATGGATATAAATGCTTTAGGAGAATAGTTGGAGTATTTCTAAACATTGGAAAAAATATTGGATGCCTGCATGGATGAGGTGGTATTTGACCTGTCATTTGAAATATGAGATGTGCATAAGAGACAAGAGAGGAAGATTTGAGAATAATGTTATCCAGTTTATGGGTTTTCTGCCCAGGGTCTTCCCAAAGGCTGTTTTCAGTTTCTGGAGCATGATTTCTTCCTCTTTTACCCAATAAATTCTTTTTTATCCTTTCAATCCCAGATTTCTGTCCCAGCCTTAAGGAAGCCATACTTAAGTTATTCACCTCTGGTTTTTTTTTTTTTTTTTTTTTTTGATATTTGTCCTCCTTTAGACTGGAGGTCCAATGCTAATAGAGACTATGTCCATCTGGTCAGTGCTGAATCTCAAAGCACACAGTAGAGAATTAATGAATATAGTTTGGATTCATCCCTTACTCTGGCCCTCATTAGCCGAATGACCTTGGGCAGGTGACTTAAACTCTCATTGCTATATTTATTTCTTATAATAATAGCAAACACTTTTATAACATGTCTATATGCCATGCTCTAATCTAAGTGCTTTTGCATGTAATAACTCATCTAATATACATAACAACCTTACAAAGTAAGAACTAGTATTCCCACTTTACAGATGAGGATACTGAGACCCAGTACGGAAGGCCAACTTCCAAGATAGCCTTCATTGATCCCCATCTCCTAGAATTTATGCCTTTGTGTTATCCCCTCTCCTTCAGAGTGGATTGCATTAGTGACTTGCTTCTAACCAGCAGAATATGGCAAAGGTGATGGCATACCATTTCCCTGGTTAGGTCACATTGCTAGAAGATTGCTTCATTTGCCCTCTCAGCTTGCAGACATTGGTGAAGCAAACTGCCATATTGGAACTGAGACCAACAATCCAACATTACTCAAGAAATTGAATCCTGCCAGGCTTAAATGAACTTTGGAAGCAGGTACTACCCCAGTCAGGCATGGAGATGACTGAGCCCTGGCTGACCCCTTGATTATAGCCTGGTGAGAGAACCTGAATAAGAGGATTTAGCTAGGCCATGCCCCAAACTGTGAGATCATAAATTAGTCTTGTTTTAAGCTACTAAGTTGTGGGATTATTTGTTATACAGCTATAGATGACTAATACAACCATAAAATTTAGGTCATTTGCCCAAGATCACACAGCTAGTAAGTAGAGGACCTGGATCTGGACTTGGGGAGTCAGGCTCTGGAGTTTATGCTCTTAAGTACCACAGTCTACTGCCTTACTGTAAATATAAGGATACTTCTTACACTTATTTCAAAAGTGCTTTGGAGATTAAGTGATACCATTGAATGTAAAATGCTTAGCTAAGTACATGACAGATAGTAAGGACTTGATAAATGTCAACTATAATTATCTCTATTGTTGTTGGGTATCTTTAAGACATGAACAAGGAAAAGGGTCAGTCCCATAAACATGAAGCCTGAAAAGATGTTCATAGTAGCCTTTAAGAGAGTAGCTCTTTGTCTTCATTAAGAACCATCCCAAGGAGGGTATTTATTTATTTATTTATTTATTTTTCATGCATGCAAAAGCAAAGGGCTTTATTATGGGTTTAGGCTCGCTGGGGTATAAACTCGGGCTCACAGTCTTTACTGGCATGGTGCATCGATGCTGAGAGCCCCGAACAAAGGTGGGGCAGGGATTTTATGAGTTTGGGAAGGGGGAGTTACAGGAAATTGTGACATAGGTACAGTGATCCAATTATTATTTGACAGGTTTATCCAATTACAATATTTAGAGTGTTAACCAATCAGAGTAGACCCAGGACCCAGGATTCTTACATACGGTGTAACTGATCTAGGCTTGCCCTTAGGAATGTTAAGGGAACTACAAGGGTGGTCCCTCTTGCCTTGGGCAATGTGTGCCCTTCTATTGTCTCAAACCTGCGTCCTTACATTCCCCCCTCTGTCTTGTAACTGACCCAATCCTGGGTCAGCTGAGTTACCATTGTACCTCTAAAGCCTGGCATCGCCCTTCTTGGTGTAAGGGGAATTTCTTACCTTGTAAGGGGCATAGGGAAGGAGAGTTTACCCAATTTCCGCCAGTCTCCATGGTTAATTTGGTAAGGGTCTCTTTTAGGGTTTCTAATATCTGGTGCTGTCTGGTTTACAAAAGTAAGAATGACAGCCAATTTGTTCAGGATCCTTGGGCATATAAGTGCAATACGCCTTTATGATTCTTTCTACATTACTAACCTTAGCCAAATTGGTGGGCCATCTAGTGGCCACCTGAGGATCCCCCATTAGAGTCTGGCGGTAAAGGAGTAGGCTCCCCTTACCTTTTGGCGTGTTGAAATCCCATGCCTAGATCAGAGGCAATTAATACCAACAGAACATCCTATCAGGAACTTTTGCTGTTTCCCCAGCTTTCTGGGACAACATTTGCCAGTCCGATGGCAAAGAGGCAGGACCATTTTACTGAACCAATGATTCCGATGATTCCTCAGACTTCTGCCGTGCTAGACCAGCCAGCTTCCAGGGTGCGGCTGGAGCAGGGCTGGAGATCCTTGGAGTCAGAGTCTTTTTGAAGATCAGTTCAAGCTGATCGACGGGATCTGGATCACCTCACCAGGTTAAGGGTTCTTCTGAGTCAGTTCACTTAACTCCAGAGAGATACCTGAAACTTTAATGGGGGCTGACCCCCATCTTTAAATATCATCCTCACAGACTAACAAGCCTGAGACCTAACAACAAATATTCAAAGACACTCAGAACTAGAATAACATTTACAGTAGTGCATTTGCTGAAACATATTTTTTCTCTCTAAAAAAACCCTCTATTATCAGAGATAGCCAAATTGAGACTAATGCATTGGTGGAACGAGTCCAGTATCAACAACCCTGGCCTAATTATTTCCATAAGCTCAGCAAGAATAAAGATTTTTCATGAGGACTTTTTAAAGTCTGCTTTGCTGGGTCCCTGTTATAAGGAATCTCCAGGTTGAACTTTAGTAGCTGCTCTGGGCCAGAAGCCGAGCCAAGCCAGCACTTTCCATCAGGCCTGCAATACCTGTTAAATTGGGCAAACTCCTCTTCTGGAGGCTCCCAACATATGCTGAAGTTCCTGCCCCCCACCAGGAAGTAACCTTCTTTACTCACCTGGGAAAGCTTCTGGGAACTCTGTGAGCAAGGTATCCAACCAACATTTCCACGAGGCTTTATGGCTCCATGTTCCATAAAGTCAACCTTAGTTCCTTAAAGCCATCAGGTCATATCTGCGCCTATGCCTAACTCTCGAATAGGACATTCCAGTCAAAGCCTGGGTCAGACAACCAGTATTTCCAAATGGTGTTCTACTATAAAGTGAACAGATTCTTATTGAACTTATGCAAACAACTGTAATGGCCATGAAAGAAATATTCACTGTTTCTAAATTTCAGATGGTTTAAGTAGAGAGAAAAGATAAATGCTCTAGACAAATGCTTTATAACATCTTAATCTGGATAAGCCACCGGGAGGCCGAAGAGCCGGTTCACCTATGGTAGTTGGGCGAGTGGGATTTAGGATCCCACCAGGAGTATGGAGAGCCGGTTCAACTATAGTAGGTTAGGTGAGTGGGGTCTAGGACCCCACCGGGAGGCCGGAGAGTCGGTTCGCCTGCAGGGGGTTTCGCTGGTGGCAGCAGTGAGACTCCATTAGGTCTCTGTGCATCTGTTTGTCTAAGTCCTCCTCGGGAGGGAAACAAAGTGTCTGAATTCCATGGGCAAGCGTCGTTGCCTGTTTGCTTTTGTGGAGATACGAGTGGTAAGTGTGGCATCTGTGTGAGATACAGGTGTAGGTAGGGCACTCACTCGTGCGAGTGGCAAGTGCGGCATCCAAGGAGGGTATTTAATAAAACATTCATTAGCCACCACTGCTGGGGAGCTTAAAATGGCAGTTACCAGGTGACCCATAACTGTAGGCAGGTGCACCTTGCTAGCCTCTCCTCCTTTTTTTATAACATCTCCACAGAAGCCCCAAGAGCAACGAGGGAAGGAATTGTCTGAAACTAAGCCATTGTTACAGTTGGACAGCAACAGCTTTGAGAATTGTCAACAACACTTTCAGGAAACCATTTTCCTCAAGAGTCATGGCATTGTGAGTAGAACTTGTCTGAGCCTCCCCCCAACCCCCACATTTTTTCAGGGAGCCACAGGGCAGTGGATGTTTCTGGAAGCTGTATCCTGGGCAAGCAGTGGCCATCACTCTGTGCCCTTCAGCCCTTCCTAAAGTTAAGAAACAGGGAATTGCATAGACTTATATAGAAGATGAGGATGCTGTGTACTGATATCCATGATTTGGGGACCCAACAGAAGTAGGGAGGACATGTGTCTAACTCAGAGGTCTGTCTTTCATCCCCCTAATCATAGTGGACTCTTGATAGAAAAGGCATGACATTCTCAAAAAGAAGACCTAACATTCAAACAGAATTGGAATACACTTCTGAAGGGCAGAAAAATGTGAAATAAATTCTGGCTCTCTTTTTATCTATCCCACCAGCAATTTGTATAAAGCTAAATCGTCTGTATTTACACAGGGGCCTTTATTAGCTTTTCTAAGTTAATTTTTAGTGTATCTCTCATCTCTGATTCTATATTTTTGCCTCTCGATACAGACTGAGTTTTCTTCGTGGTATGTATATATACTCTAAATAATTTAAAATTCTTGACATGTAACTATTGGCCTTTAGGAAAACACAAATACATTTACTGTAGCATGTAGATCCAAGAAATTCAGAATATTTGAAGACACTGATGATGAGTCTGTTAGTAGCATAACTTGAAATGTCAAAACTTATATCCAAAAAAGTCAATGCCTGAATTCTTCCCTTATTTGTTATTGTTTCTACTTTTTTATTATAGAGTATGGGTTGTTATGGTGATGGGCAGCTGGGATGTTGAGTGGCTCTTGGAGAAAATATATTATCTACGTGAAATGATCCATTTCTAAGTCAGGTTAGGGATGGCAAATTGTCTCCTCCTGTGGTCCAATCAGTCAAGCATCATAAGGTTAATAAAATATCTAAATGTTACTTGACTCACACAGCTTTGTCTTCTTTAAGGCTCTCGGGACTCATAACAGGTCATAGCTATGAGAGGGAAAGGGTTCTTCAAGCACACAGGGATTTACTAGGGGTTGGCAAACTATGGCTCACAAGCCAAACCCAGTCAACCATTTTTTGTAAATAAAGTTTTATTGGAACACAACCATACCTGTTTGTTTACACAGTATCCAAAGTGCTCTTGTGCTATAATAGCAGAGTTGAGTAGTCATGATAGAGACTGAAAATGGCCAGCAAAGCTTAAAATATTTACTGTCTGTCTCTTTAACAAAAAGTCTGCCAGGGGCACCTGGATGGCTCAGTCAGTTAATCCTCTGAGTCTTGGTTTCTGCTCAGGTCATGATCTCATGGTTCAAGGGTTCTAGCCCCACATTGGGGCCCATAGCTGGCAGCATGGAGTCTCCTTGGGATTCTCTCTTTGCCCCTCCCCTACTTGCACTGCCTCTGTCTCTCTCAAGACAAATAAATAAACTTAAAAAAAAAAAAGGAAAATTCTGCCAGCCCCTAGTGGTGTCATATATGAGAGAAGCAGGATCCTATTACAACAAAAGTCTTATCTCCTTGACTAACTAGCTGGGTGAACTTGAATACCCTTGTGTCCTATCTTGGTCTGTCTCCTCATTTCTAAAATGCAGATATTTCTATCCACAGCTGGTATCCTCCTCTAAGGCAGGGGCCATCGTTCTTTGGCCTTTCTCGCCTTCCACCATTCACTCCCAGAAGAGCGCTGGTGATATATGCAGGAGGAGCTGAACAAATGTTTGTTGAATGAATGTGTGTCCAACATTATTATCTTGCAGAGTTGTCATACGGCTCAAATGGGATAATAGAGCACACAGTCTGAGAAATATAACATGCTCCAGGCACAAGGTGCTATTTTAGATAGATCCATTTCTGGACAGAGAAAAGTAGAATTGGCTCACTTGTTCTTCATGTCAGTCTTTGTGTACTGGATTCCCTTTGTTTCAGGTTGGTTCTTCCAGTTACAAGAAACAGACTCCTTCAACTTACCTCAAAAAAACAAAAACAAACAAACAAACAAACAAACAAACAAACAAACAAACAGAGGTGTATTGTTAGGATAGCTGTGAACTGTAATTAGAACCAGAAAGCTGTCAGGACTTGGGGCTGCTTTAGGAATTAGTCTCTCTGATTCTTTCTCTCTCTCTCTTCCTCCCTCTATTCTCTCTGATCTTCTGTTCAGTTCTCCTTTCTGTCTGTTGGCTAGTTTCCTCACACTTCATCGTTTCTGCTCATGCAGAAATTTGGTTTATTGGTGGTTTGTCTTCCATAGCTCACAGTAGTGTCTTTTCATCCTCAGATGCTGTGCCGTCTTGGTTTCCCAGCTTAAAGCAGTCTGATTGGCCAAATGTATCTCTTCATTCCAGGTCATGGGGGTCATAAGTCATTGGCTATATTTTGGATCCATTGTTCTTGAGTCACATAGCGCACACATGGCCCAATTAGCAGGTGGGAGGAGGTCATTGAAGCAATGGAGGAATGCTTCATCCCAAATGTGACCCTCTCTTTGTTCTCCCTTCCTTTTAAAGACTGCATAAAACTCAGTTCTGTAAAATAACTTAATACTACCATTGTGGCACATGACTGGTGGCAATTAAAGGTGGAGGGCAAATTGCATAAGCCTCCAGTTTGTTTGCTGACATATGGACCATTGGAAAACCATCATATTTTCAGATGTGGTATCCCCACATGTATGTCCTTGAGGTTTTCCTTCTGTGAAGCCTGTGAGGTTGGACCATTATGTAGAGATAAGGTTGGATGTCTGGACCCACTGGGAAGTGAGACAGAGAAACTGGGATCAAGGAGGACTTATATCAGGAAAGCCATTTGATACAGAATGATACAGAGTTCCTGTCTCCATACCTGAAGCTAAATGTAATAGGATCTTTTCATTTACTTGAGGCTAAAGCCAACCAAATAGGCAAAAATAAAAATGGTTTTCTTAGAAAACCTCTCTTCTTTTCTTCTTACTACACCCCAGTCCATCATGGGGACTTGTTATCCTCATGATTCTACCCTATTATTTCTCCTCCTTGCATTCACTAGTTATTGAATGCAGTCAGACTATTTTCCTTGGAAGAAGTTGGCTAATAAATGTGATAAATTACCTGTGTAACTGGGAGAGAGTTTGGAAGCCTAGATGAGGACTTCCTCTTACCCTCACTGCTTTCTCTCCAGCCCCCAAATACCAGTTAGAGATCTTGGATTATAAGATGTTAAAAAAGACTTGGGATAATTTAAGCAGAAAACAAGTTTATTAGAAGGATATTGAATCATAGAATCAATGAGAATGCTGGGGAACCTGGTTCGGAAAGGGAAGGGAGTGCTCTGGTATCTTGGTGAGGTGAAGTGGACAACATCCTTTAAAATATGCCACTCTGGAAGAAGTGATGTCACCCACTTTGTCTCCTTATGACTCTACTCAAGATTCAAAGTCAGAGTAGGAAAGGGCTGATCTGCCATGCTTGAGTCATATACCCTTCGGTAGGAGGTATCATTAAGACTACACACAAGGAGTGAGAGGAAATTCTCCCAAAGAAAATTAAAGAGCTGTTACTAAAGCTACAGGGAATGGATCCTAGGCTACCAAAAGCCAACACATGTCCTTTACTCCGAAACAGAGACTATGACAGTAGAGATCTAAAAAAAAAATTTTGGAGGAGCCTTTGAGCAGAAGGCTCACTCATTCAGATCACATCTTATCAGAATCAGATTGCATTTTGTCAGACACTTCACGCATTGTGAGAACAGAGTGGTGTTCTTTGCTTCTAAGACAGTTTCTGTTCACTGAAGCCAGACCAGCATGTAATCAGAGCAGAGCAGATAGACATCTACAAGCTGGGATCTGATGAGTTCCTAGAGGCCTCCCCTCCCAACACTGTCCTTTTAGGCCCCAGCCGCATCTTGATGCCTGGAATGACACCCTGCTTGAGCTATCTCTTTGGATTCAGTATCAGCATCTCTAGTTTCCCTCTTCAACTGGCAAATGACTCTAGAAAGGGCAGCATCATGAATCCTTAACATCTAATATTGAACAAACTTTTTTGCTCATTTACATTAAATCAATTCAAGACAACAAACGCTGAGCACCTATTGTATGCCAGAAACTATGCTGTATGCTGGCATAGCATGGCAAACAAAATAGAAGCAATTGCTAACTCATGGACTTTATAGACCAGCAAGAAGGACAGGTACATTACAATTGAATCATGACAAAGTGATTTTGAGAGCAATAAGGCCCTGGGGGAAGAGAGAGAAAAAGGTACGGGACAAGGAGGTTGAGGGAAGATAAGGTGAACTCTGTGACTTTTTTGGAGTGTGGGACAGTTCTTCCAGGACCCATCTTCTGCTGTTGGTTCTCCAGGTCACGTGGGCTGCTTTTCACCTTTCCCTTGTGTCAGAGTTGAGTGCAAGGATCCCGACAGGGAGTGTGGACCTGAGACCTGTAATGAGCATTTCTGGAAGATGCATGTGCTAGAAGACAAGGTAAGGAAATCCATGGTCTCTCCCTAGGCTTCCAACCAGCTCAGGGTGAGATGGCCCAGCCTGCTTTACTCGGCTGTTTGCTCCATATATTATGATATAATATTATGTGAGTATTCTTTGTCTTTCTACCACATCATTAGTTCTCATTACTTTGTCATCTAAACATTTTTGCATGAATATCAGACAACTGAGTTTTGGGGCAAATAGCTTCAAAGAATGAATCTGTCAAGGCTATGATATATGAATTTAAGTCTTTTATTGCCTGCAATTTTTCTTTTATTTTAAGGGGTCTGTTTCCCCTTTTTATATCCCTCCAAGTATGAGGCTAATGTGGTTACAATAACGAAATTAGCTCATCACTTACTAACTGTTAATTTAATTTTTAATTGTCCATTAAATCAGACACTGGGCTGTTTATATTTTAATTTTTAATGTCAGAGAGTTAAATTGCTTTCCAAATGAAGGTTAACAAGGGAGGGCCTTTCCTGACTCTGGAAAGAAGTGAAATCATGTGGAATCATAAACACAATGCTGCTATTAGGAGTGTGGACAAAGCCTGAAGAATTAAGATAATCATAAGTATTTATTGGGTACTTGCTATGTGCTAGACTCTGTGCTAAGTGCTTTAGATGCATTTTCTCATTGGTTCCATAAAAATTCTGCTGTGGTTCTGTTCTTACTGCTATTTTATATATGGCAAAGCTGAGACTCAGAGAGGGCAAGACATGAGCTTAAGGCTTCACAGCTCATAATTGAATGAGCCAGGCTTAAACTGAAGTGTCTCCAGCTTCAGTTCTAGCACTCTGAGCTGAAATGCTACACTGCCCTGTTTGAGGAAGAAATAGGGAAAGACATGAGAGTAAGGAAGACAGTGTAGTATAATGAGAAAGGTCTGGCCATGGAGGGAAACTAACAGATTCCCCAGAATTAAGATTCAGAATTCTTCGGCAGGGTGATCTAACAGGTCCCGTTGGGCTATTGCATTCCCATATTCTATGATATTTCACCTGCAGCTAAGTGCTATTAGTAGCTGGGGTTCTCATGGCCAGAGAAGAGGCTGGAGCTATGGGCATTCCTGCTGCCAAAACCACAGAGAGGTCAGAGTGATGACCCCTCTGGAGTCTTTTCTTTTTTCTTTGTAAACAAGAAAGAATAACAGAACATGACATTTTGTGTCTTAGCTATTTGGGCAAACAGCGTTCTGTAGGGATGTGTGTGTGTGTGTGTGTGTGTGTGTGTGTGTGTGCACGCGTGCATGCGTGTGTGTGCATGTATATGAGTGTGTATGCATGTTCTTACGTGTGCATGTGTATAATGTGCACATGCACTTTGTGTGTGTGTGTGTGTGTGTTTGTGTGTTTGTGTGTGTGTATATTGTTCAGTGGTAACTAAGGGACCTGGAAAGCCAGGGGGAATATACTGCAGGAAAAAAGAGCCAGAGGGGACAAAAGACACAGCAGCTGCAGACATTGCTTATTTTGAGACTATCTCTAAACATCCCTACCAAGAGCAACACTTCTGGCTCTCCTCAGCTTACCCCTAACTGGAGATAAGCTGGTGGATAACTGAGAACCAAATAGCTCCTTCCTTCCTTCTTGCTTTTTCCCTCTCTCTCACCCTCTCTCCCTTCCTCCTTGGCTCCTCCCCCCTCCCTTCCTTCCTTTTCTTTGACAAATGCTACTGGCATTCTCTGATTCAGAAACTGCATTAGGTGCTATGGAGACAGTATATAGAGTGGCAGTCTGTCTTGCAGATTGAGAATTCACAGTCTGGAAGTTTCCCAGGGATGCACAGAATATGGGAAAAGAGTATTGCATTCAATCTCTACCTTGGTGGGATCTTCCTCTCTCATTTTGAGTGGAGTCAAACTGGAAAAGAAACTATGCCATTTTCAGAGACACTCAGTCAATTTCAGTTTCTGCCAAGGTGCGATTCTTCCATGACCCCTGGAAGCATCGTAGCATAGAGGTAAAGAGTATGGACTCTGGAGGTAGACTTCTGGGGTCTAAATCCTGCCTTCTCTATGTCTGGCTTCTAGACCCGGGACAAGTTACTTAACTCCTTTGGGCCTCCATTTCCTTATCTGTAAAATGGGGATAATAAGAATTTCTACCTCTGGGAATTGTTGCCATCATTAAATAAGAATATTTACAAAGTGCTTAGAAAGGTGTCTGGTCCATACTAAATGCCAGATAAAGGTTTGTAAAGTAGAGGAAACTTCCATTGCATATCCCGACAGAGCTCCTGGATGAATAACTTGACCCAGACTTAGCTGATTTTCTCTGGGGCTTTGTTGTATCTGATACTGGAGCTCAAAACTAACTTAAACCTTTCTCTCCTCCCTCCTCATGAGCAGAATTCAGGCACCACCAACCTTTACCTTGTATCAGGAGAGCCCAAGGACATTTGTTTTATAGAATTCTTGGAAACCTTGCTAGGTAGTCAGGTTGCCTGGGTGACATGGACAATTTCTTTATATGCTCAATACCTGTGGGCCAGATTTTAGCTCCTGAAAATAAAATGTTTATGTATTAAACTGTGCCCCTAAGGAACAAGCTGTGTATGTGTAAAATGTACATGCTTAGGAATACCTGGGTCCCCAGATGTCCCTCTGTTTCCTAAGAAGAAGACAAAGATAGGGCAAGATCCCAAAGAACCAAAGGCCTAAGTGAAGCTAACATTCTGATCCTGTGCCCCCAGAGCACTGCCAGACCCATCCAAGGGCTTCTGAAAACCAATTGAGTACTGAAAGGAAACAAGAGGAACAGTCAATGGGGCTTGGTGGTACTGGATAAATTCCCACTGTGATTAAATTTCATATTGTACCCTGGGCTGGGATGGTTTCCAGAGACCCGTTTATGAAAACAGCTATATTGAGCCAACTCTGTTTTCCTAAATAACTGTGAAATTTAGAGCCCTTTTCTGAATTGGCAGGCGCTCAGTGAATAAAGGGCTCTCATCAGAGAAAGACACACCAGCTTCGAGTCTGGTGATACCTAATTTCCCAGATTACTCTAGGAGATAGGCAAAAGCAGACATTGTTCTTAACCAGAATGATCTAGCAGAGAGACATGGGTTTGGGGGTGAGTCATCCTGAGTTTTAGTCCTGGCTCTGCCACTTATTAAGTGATGATCTTTAGAAAAGTCACCAATCATTTTAAGTCTTAGATCCTTCATCTGTAAAATGGGTATGTTAGTCAGTTGTTAGTTATTCTGTGGTAACAAATAGTCCCCCAAGTCTTGGTGGCTTACAGCAGCAAAAATTTATTTCTCACTCATGTTTCTGCTGTGGTTAACTCTCAACTGTGGTTCTACGGATCATCTTTATGTAGAGTCTTCATTCGGAGATCTGAAATGAAGAATCATCCACTTTTCTATCTTGGTTTAGTCCCTAAGGGTTAAGAAGTGTTGGTAGAGTGATGCAATGTCTCTTTTACTCAGATGTCCCCTATCTTCACTTTTGCTTACATTCCATTTGCCATGGGGGCAGGGATATTATACTTGTCCCACAGAGAGGCAGTGCAAATCTCATGGTGATTAGCAGGGTCGTATAACCCTCTTACAGGCAGGACAGCAAATAATTTGGAATATTATACCATAATATAGCCTACCACAATGAGATAATGATACTCTCTTCTTCACAGAATAGTTATGTAGCCTAAATGAAATCATATGCATGAAAGTTTATTACAAACTATTAAGTTCTGTGTTCTGTGTTCATTATTACTCTTTAATGCCAAATTCTCTACGGGTCTCATAGAAGTTGAGTGGAAACATATTTTGTGCATATCTATATTTATTTAGAGATCTGTTTGTCTTCAAATATAGTCCCCATGTGCTTTGAGGACTATCTTGATGATTTCAATATCAACTTCTCTCCATCCAGCCCTTCTTATAGAATGCTAGCATTCAAAGTTTAGTTAGTTCTACATGCACATGACATGCCCCGTATTTTGGAAACTCATGATAAAGAATTGTGGCATTGCCTGGCTTGTGTCAGTAAGAATGACAGATTCTCCTGAATGGAGCTGGGTTTTGTCAGATGAGATATGACCCTTCATTGTCAACTACTCATTGATTGACTCTATTCTTACTGTTGGAGAAGACATTTACAGAATCACATCAGAGACTGGCAGAAATCTCCATAGACAATTGATTAGGAAACTGGACACCTGGAATCTTAAGAAGGGGATTAAGAAACATGAAAATGCCAGGAAAAAGTTCATGTAGACTTATAAGAAGGCTTCACCAGTTAATTAATTTACTCAATAAATTATATTGAGTGCCTAGTCTATGCTAATCACTTGATATTCAAATAATTTGCTGATTCATTTATCAGCTTATTTGATAAATATTTATTAGACATCTACTACACGCCACACACTGTTTTAGGCACTGGGAGTATATCAGTGAACAGAACACTCAAAATTCCCTGTCATTAGGGAGCTTATCTTTTAGGGGTGGGGAGAATACTCAGGAGACACCTAGTAAGTAAAAAAGCAAATGAAATAGATGGTATAATGATACAAAATTAAGAAAATAAGTAAAGAATATATTGAGTATTAAAGATGGGGATATTTTAAATGGGGTGTCTGGGAAGGTCTGATTGACATAGTGACATTTGGGAAAAGACTTTAAGGAGGGTGATGGAGCAAGACTTGTAGAAGAACAAGCCATGCAGAGGAAATAATGTATGCTCTGGGAGGCAGGAGCATGCCTGATATGTTTGAGAAACTGCAAGAGGGCCACCTGGGGCTGGTGTGGCATGAGCTGGGAGGAGAATGGTGACAGATGATGTCAGGTAGGAACAGGGGCCAAATCATGTGGGTCTTGTAGGCAATTGTAAGCATTAAATTTTTTTTTTTCTGAGTGAAAGAGAAACTCATCTGAAGGTTTTTGAGCAGAGGACCAAGAATTGAATGACTAAATTTTCAAGGTTCATTGTGATGATGCTCTTGACAATGAACAACCACCTAAAAGGTAGTTAGGACAGAATCAGGGAGACCTGGCAGAAGGCTAGTGCAACAATGTAAGTGAGAAGTGGCAGGGGCTCAGAGCAAGGCAATCTGTGGTAGTGATAACAGGTGGTTGGATATAGAATATATTGGTATATTTTAAAGGTAAAGCTGACAATATATGCATGTGAGTTGGAGAGAAAGAAGATAGGGCCCTTGCTCTCATGGGGTAACAGACACCAAGCATATGATTATAGGGCAGATAGAGGTGTGGAGGTAGGGCTGCACACAAATCCTTCTTGGGTACCTGGCATTGAAGTAAAGAGATAGCTGAATTTTACAGTATGGGTGAGATTTTCTCCAAGAGAAAAGGCTCTAAAAAATGGTACACTGAGTTGGAAGCCATCCAATGTTGGTGGAGGGCAAATTGCAAAGAGTGGTGAGAGAGGAGACTAGAACACTGTCAGGAGCCAAGCTCTGGAGGGTCTTGCAGGTTAACTTGAGGAAGTGGAGCCCCCCACCCCTTTTTTCAGGTGATATACCTTGGTTTCCGCAACAAATGACATTGTCAGATTCGGGCTCTTCCATGCAGGGCCCTCCGTGCATTGGAGGTGGAGGCAGACTTGAGGCAGGCAAGTTAGGTAGGTCTGAAAGTTGGGGTGAGGGGCATGGTAGATAAGGCATGATTCAAGAAGGCAGAATTAGGTTGACAGACTCTGACCTCCTGATCAGTCATAGTCTTGAGGAGCATGACAATAATGAAGCATTGCTCCAAAGACTGTACCTACTGGTTTGTACTATTTCCTTTCATGTAGCATAGGCTTCCTGACCTTTTCTAGAACCTGTAGGGAGGTTTGTTAGCATTCAGGTAAATGCTGGAGAAAAATGACCATTTTGGAGGGCAAGGGGCAAAAATCCAATTTAAGCTACAAAAGCATGCAGCATAGAAGGATAGTGGGGAAGCCCCAGATTCGTATTTTCTGCTGGCTACCCACAGTTTGAAAAACACCAACTTTCTTCAAATATATCTTTTTTTAAACAAAGAATCAAGTATTTCTTTAAATTGTTTTTAATGTTTATTATTTATTTTTGAGAGAAAAAGAAAAAGAGAGAGAGAATGCAAACAGGAAGGGCAGAGAGAGGGAGACACAGAGTCTGAAGCAGGCTCCAGGCTCCGAGCTGTCAGCACAGAGCCTGACGCGGGGCTCGAACCCACAGTGAGATCATGACCTGAAGTCAGACGCTCAACCAAATGTATCTTTATAAAAAGCAAGATAAGATACAATTGGCTGTATCTGGATCACATGACCACCCCAGGCCAATCACAGTGAACAGGATAATAGAGACCCTGACTGGCTTAGCCCGTTTCATATAGTAACCCCTGGGCAGCTGGAGGAAGTGATTGAGTAACTTTATTGGGCAGACACGGAGCAACAGTGTTCATAGTCCATCCTTCTGTGCAGAACGGTCTCTGGCGAGGTGTTGAGAAAAAAGAGGCGGCGTGCAGGTCTGGAATACAACCTAGTTCCAGCGTTCTGCAACTCTATCTCTTGCCTGACTCTCTCAGGCTGCATTTGAATCACACAGCTATCACTCGCTTCCAAATTAAGCCATGTGCTCTCAAACTGAAGAATTATCTTAGGCAGTTCTCAATGCCAGGATAACCCGCCCTTCCCAAACTTGGCCTCTTCCCAAACTCAATACAAGCGTTCCTTCCTCTGTGTTGGAACGTCTGTCATGACCAAGGGAGACTGATCCAGTCTGTGTTCCTGTGGCAGTTTATTCGTACCTCTGCTATAACGTCTTGAATATTCCCTTGTACCCAGCTGCTTATTGTCTGCCTCAGATCTTTGCCTCCCAGACCGTGATCTTCTGGAAGACAATGACTGGATCTCATTCATCTTTGTATCCAAGTTCCATGAACAGTGACAGGCACATAATAGATACTCAAAAAACGGTAGCTCAAAATGGTGATTTCTTTCTTCTGTGGCAAGACTGAGTTTGTATAAAATCAGCATTCTTTTTTCTTTTTTTTTGATATTTAAATTTAACTTAGTTAACATACAGTGATACAGTGTAGTATTGGTATCAGGAGCGGGATTTAGTGACTCTTACATGTAATACCCGGTGCTCATCCCATCAAGTGCCCTCCTTAATGCCCATCACCCATTTAGCCCCTCCCCCACTCCCCTCCCCTCCAGGAACCCTCAGTTTGTTCTCTGTATTTAAGAGTCTCTTATAGTTTGCCTCCCTCTCTGTTTTTATCTTGTTTTATTTTTCCTTCCTTTCCCTTATGTTCATCTGTTTTGTTTCTTTAAAAATTTTTTTTAAGTTTATCAATTTTTGAGAGAGAAACAGAGAGAACGAGTGGGAAGGGACAGAGAGAGAGGGAGTGAGAGAGAATCCCAAGCAGGCTCTGCACTGACAGCACAGCACCTGATGTAGGGCTCGAACCCACTGTGGGATCATGCCCTGAGCTGAAACCAAGAGTCAGCCACTTAACCGACTGACCCACCCAAGCACCCCATATGTTTTGTTTCTTAAGTTCCATATGTAAGTGAAATCATATATTTGTCTTTCTATGACTGTAAAGCCAGCATTTCTTAAAGAATATGAGCCCATTATGGTGAAATGCTCAATATTCAGAGTGGATACATAGTCTGTCTTCATTACAACTCTTCTTTTGGGGAAATGCCTTTCCCCCTCCCGTGCTCAGTTTATTTTCAGACTTCTTCATCCCCCAGAACACTGAAATTGAATCAGACATGGGTCCGTGACCCAAGAAAGGTAAATGGTGGAAAACACTTTTTTCCTCTGTATCATAGATTCTAAGCTTGAGACTTCTGTGGAGCGATATCACTGTCAAATGCAAAAGCCTAAGAATGATGCCAGAGAAGAGATGTCCAAATAGACGAGAAGAAAATACAGGAGAGAGAAAAAGCAAAAGAGGGACTGAAGGAAGGAAGGAGGGGGAGAGAGAGAGAGACACAGAGAGAGAGAGAGATTGGTTGATTGATTAGAGTTATATGAATTGATATATATATATTTTTTATTGAAACTGGATTCAGTGGGCTTCTCCTATTTGCAACCAAAAATTGCAGCCTAGATTAATACACTATTATATTTGCCTCTTAGGAGACAGAAATCCTATTGGAACCTAAAAGACTCTGACAAGTCCTGCAGGAAAGAAGTCTGTCTCACTTTGTTGTTGTTTTTAAGATTATTTATTTATTTTGAGGCAGAGAGAGACTGCAAACCAGGGAAGGGCAGAGAGAGAGAGAGAGAGGGAGAGAGAGAATCCCAAGCAACCTCCATGCTGCCAGATGCGGGGCTCGATCTCACAGACTGTGAGATCATGACCTGAGCTGAAATCATGAGCCAGACACTCAACTGACCAAGCCACCCAGATGCCCGTTTCAGTTTGTTTAACCAAGTCTCTCCCAAACTTACTTGATCAACGATTCCTTTTTTCTAGTAACAAGTATTAATATCTGTAAGCCTACTGTTTCTACACAGTGAAATATGGGACTGAAACATTTGCTAATTAGGCTAAGAGAGCATACATTTAGTAAGGCAAAATGAAGGTAATTAGTGTGCACAAGGATTAGATCCATGACTTAGGTCAGCCTAATAGGGAGAGAGTTACTACACTGACTTAGGGGAATTCTCTGGCCCCAGAAACCTTTGCAGCACTTGAGTTAATAATACTAGCAGAAGAGTAATAGTATTAGTGCTAGTACTACTAGTAATTAAGACTGTTAATATTGATCATGCACTTACTATGTGCCAGGAACAATGGAAAAGCTCAGAGAAGTTGAATAAGTTTTCCAAGGTGACAAAGCTGGAAGGTGGAGGGATCAATATTTGAACCTAGGTCTGGTTGACATGGAGATCCAGGCTCTTTGCAACTAAATGTTCATTCTTGAAAACTTTAAACTAAATCATCTAACTAGATGCATTGGTTGGTTTTCTTTAATTTTTTAATGTTTATTTATTTTTGAGAGAGAGACAGACAAACAGAGTGCACATGGGGGAGGGGTAGAGAGAGAGGGAGACAGAATCTGAAGCAGGTTCTGGCTCTGAGCTGTCAGCACAGAGCCTGATGTGGGGCTTGAACCCACAAACCACAAGATCATAACCTGAGCCGAAGTTGGATGCTGAACCACCTGGGCACCCTGAGGCACTAGATATTTCTGATAACTACTGGCACATCTACATTTCACCATGGAATCCAGTCAAGGAACCTTCTCATGTTTTCACAAGCCTGTTTTCCCCTACACCCTGGCTGAAGCCACCCATGTGAATTATAAATACAGGTTATTATCATTATATTGTCATTTGTCTCTGCACTTCTTTAATGGGCCCAGTGTCTTCAGTTCCACAGAAGCACAGAACAGAATAGAAATTTTGAAAAAAAAATCCAGTACCATCTGCACACGGCTGTTAGGAGGGTATAAGTGTAATGCGAACACAGAGAAAGAAGGTATCTATCTGTATGTAGGTGGATACGACCAATTTTGACCCAATGTGCAAGAACTTTGAAGGACCATTCTAGCTTCAGAGCACCCCATGGGATTAGCCATGGCCATCTTTGGGGGATGCCTCACCCCACCTGCTTCCCTTTCCCTCCCTCCCTAGGTGTTGATCCCAATAGGGCCCCTAATAAGCCTCTTGCACACTAAAGTCTGTCTTAGAGTTGGCTTCCCAGGGAGCCTAACCTGTGACACACAATAATGCATCTTAAATATTATCAACTTTTCAGATTCAGACCTTCAATCTCCCCTAGAAAGTCTTGTCTGATTCCCTTACACCATCATATATTTCTCTCTGCTCCCTTGAGTCCTAGTATGTAACTCAGTTAGAGCATACGTCACAGTGTATTGGATTATTTACTTTTGTGTTTATCTGTCTTTCACTAGACTGTGGGCAGTTTAAGGGCAAGGACGTGTTTTATTTGGATTTGTTCCTCTAGCCCATTCATAGCTCAGGGTCTGGCACAGAATAGCTTCATAGTAAATGTTTGCCTGAGGATTACGACCTCTTAAACTATATAAATGCTTTAATAGAAGTTTCTTTTTAGATGACTAAAAACAGCTTGAGGGGACACAAAAATATATTCACTCACAGAAATTAAAAATTTAGGTGAAAATAACTTTAAGAATGGCTGGATTAAGAGGTCCAAGTGATGGGGCGCCTGGGTGGCTCAGTTGGTTAAGTGTCCGATTCGTGATCTTGGCTCAGACTGTGATCTCATAGTTCATGAGCTCAAGCCCCACATAGGGATCTGTGCTGAGAGTGCAGGGCCTGCTTGGGATTCCCCTCCCCTGCTTGCATTCTTTCTCTCTCTCAAAATAAATAAATCAATTAAAAAAAAAAGGGGGAAGAGGTCCAAGTGAATGATATCTACTCAGTTCTTCATCTCTCAGCCTGTTTTGCCGTCATTTGTCTTCTTCCTTAGCTGAGCTCTCCAGAATGGCAGCTCTCAGTGGACATCCCATTAAATAAACAAGCCCCAGGGAAAGAGAATGAGTATCCCTTGATCCCAGTAAAAACCCAAAGCTGAAATCTCAGTGGACCAGCCTGGGTCATGTACCCATATCTGAACCAATCATTGTGGCTAGAAGACTGACTATACTCAAGTTTTGTGCTTATTCTTGGAAGGCAACTGACATCCTACCAGAATCAACAGCTTGAGGATGGGAGAGGAGTGGGTAATCAAGGGAACTTGCTGGTGTTTTTATCAGAAGAAGGGGGATGGATGAGATCAGGCCAAACAAAAGATGTCTACAGTGCATGTTAGGATTCTATATTGGGGATGTTAGCAAAGACCAGGGGATTATAACCCACTGAGGGAAAATGCTGTAGGCAAACAGCAGATTCTAGAATCCAGGTAAATGAGAGTGACCCTTTACTTTGTACAATTAATCAGGAAGTTTCCCCCTTCTTCCTTTGGTATAGTACTCTAGTACTATAGTGTTTGCCCCTCAAATTACCAGATGCACATCTACATATGAAGCCATGTATGCCTTTGCCATGAGAAAGTATGCAAAGTCTGGCTTATCTGACAGGCTAACCTGGTGACAGACAAAACCCCCTCACTCCAGATGGATGCAGGGTAAGTGACTCCATTGAAACAGGTTATTTATGAGAGTAATCAAGGTTGGAATTTGGGAACACTGAACTCAAAATTTTTCAATGGGTATCTTTCCTGCAAGACTTCTAGAGACTTTAATGTGCTAATGATCACTGAGATTTTCCATGAGGGGAAACAGATAGCAGAATTTCCTGACTCTTCCACATAAAACCATTCATGGGACAAGCATATCACAGGGCTAGTGTTACAGAGAAAACATTTTGGATTGGCTCTATAATACCATCTTTCAAAAACATTTGCAAAATTCTAATAATGGAATTTGATTGTCACATAGAGCTGTCAAAAATGAAATGGATTCATATGTTTATGGGGCAGACCATTGAACATAGGTATAGCTATTAAACAGCATCTCTATTTTAAAAGGAATTTCATTGGGTTCTTGCAGACTTAAACATCACCTCAGAAGGTCACAAATCCCTTTTCTGCACCAGATTCTTTATCCAGGAACATGACATTCAACCCCTTTGCAATCATACTACAGCCTTGTTAAGTTTTAGTCTCCCTTCAATCATCCTTTCAATCTCAGGCCACCAGTATGTCCATTCTGTACACTTTCCATGCCTGTTCTTGCCTCCAGGCCTTTGCTCTGGCAGTTCCCCCCACCTGCGGTGCCCTCTTCAGCAGCCTGTTTTATGGCAACCAATTGTGTACAGCCTGCTAGGCTCACCTCCCCAAAGCAGGGTCCTATTTGCCAGCTTATAGATGTGTTTTGAAAGTCACAGCTGTTGGGGAGAGAGGGAGAGTGTCTAGCTGTGTGTATACATGTATGCACACGTGTGTTGGGAGGGTCAGTGTTTGGGACTCAATGGTAGAGAAATCTGGTTGTAGAAGGGTCGTGGAGGAGATGACACATGGCACCCCTTCCCTCTGTGGTCTGGGAGCCCACTGAAACAGCATGGAAAAGCAAGGAGTTTTAAGGAGAATGAACAGGGAGCTGCAGAGAACTTAAGTTTTATTCCTCTTTTGGCACTTCTTGTATCTGTGATTTTGGGGTGAATCACTTTTTTTCTCTGTGCCTTGATTTCTTCCTCTCTAAAATGATGGGATTGGAATAGACTGGTGGTTCTTATACATCGCTGATCATTGGAATCAAATGGAAAACTGGTTAAAAAACAGTTTTCTGGGCTCAGTCCCTACATAAAGATTTACAACTTTGGTTGATACCTGGGAAATTGAATTTTAACACGCTATCCAAGTGTGGGAAACACTGAGCTAGATTATTTCTAAGACCTTTTCCCAAAACAAAGCATTAATAAATTCTCTCCTTCTCTCCACACCTTCCCCTTTACCATGGTTCCAATGGAGCTGTCCATCTCAGGACACCATCCAAGACTCAAGTCTATCCAATCATAGGACCACAGCCCTCTGGTCACTGAGAAAAGGACCTGTGAATGTCATGTGACCAAGCCAAGCCAGTCAGAGCTCTTCCTTTGGACATTTTGCTTGGAGCTGGGGGAAAAATAGCCTATTCTCTTGAGTCATGGAACTCAGAAGGTCCTTATTCTGGACTTCCAGGTGCCCTGCCTTAAGGAGAAGAACCTGTCTGTTGCAGGAGAGTGTGATGCAGGACAGGAAAAAGCTGGAGTGAGATAGGCAGAGTCAGAGATAACCCACTGGCCTCCAGTTTCTCTGGCCCCAGGGGCTGCCCTAATAACTTCTGTCTATTCTGTGAACTAACCCCTCCTCTGTGAACCAGGAAAGCCCCCTTTTGCATAAGCCAACTGAAGTTGGTCTCTGTCACTTTCAACTAAGAGACTCCTGTGGCAAATTCAGGATTCCAACCTAGGTCTGTCTCCAAAATCTGTGTTTCTTCTTACTGCTGTTCAAACTTGTCTTCAATGGCAGCAAACAGCTTTTTTCATTAATGCTCCTCTGCTCTCAGCAGAAAATCTTTGCTCCTACACCAGCTCCAACAGTTTTTAAAGCTTAGCCCTTCTGCATGAATCTCATTGTGCTCTTTTCTTCCTCCTTTCTGTTCTGGTACTTCTTGCACAACTTATTTGCTAATGATCATTTACTGCCATGGACCATAAGTTCTCATATCTGTATTAGGCCCTTGTAACTTTTTTGTTCTATCTCATCAATTAAATTATAAGCTCCTGGAGGGCAGAGGACATAAGTTATATTTTTAAACACAGACTCTTTGTCGCTATGGGCACGGAGCTGATCAAGAAGCCAATCCAGTTTTGTTGATGTATAAGTGGAGGAACTGGGATTTGAACCCAGGTAAGTAGCTCCAAAATGCTTGCTTTTAGGTACTATGTCATCCAAAGCCACAGATGTGATGGATTGGGGACTCTAAGGAGAGGACACCCAGAGGAACCTGCCTGTTCATTTGGGTTGATTTGGAGGAAGTCACTTCGCTCTGCAAAAGCAGCCACATCTGCCCAGCAGCAGGCAGGAGTCCCAAAGGAAACAGAAGCCTCCTTTATAAATCTGGCAGACATGATGTAAGTGCAAGTCGTTAACCTTGATTCCCTCGCCTCACTTCTTCCAAACACTGGGAATGATGGAAGCTGCCCTTCTAAGATCCAGAGCTCAGGCTCCCAAATGATGTGAGACACACAGCCCTCTGGAGCCACTGCCTGGGGAAAATCATTCAGCCTCTGCTCCAGCTACGGATGAGCCCTCACCCCGAGGAGCTGCTCCTCATCCTGGGAGAGTCACAAACAGAGACTCACCAGAAACCCAAGACCTAGTCCCTGCCCTCAGAGAGTCTGGAATTTATTTGAGGACACAGCTCACATCCACACATGAAAACCAGTCTGGAATATTTATGAGGCTGTCCAGAATCCCGTGTAAACAAAGAGTGCATGCTGAGTACTAATAGAGATAGGCCATTTTGGAGCAGGGAGAGACCTTGCAAATTACCTAGTTCTGGGGCCACTGAATGGTGGCCCATGAGCTGAGTTGGCTTGTAGATATGTGTGTTTGACTCATACAGTGTTTTGTGTTACTTTTATATTGTTTGAGCCAACTTTTAAATTTGTGAAGAATTCATATAGAATACAGGTCTGGGCTTTTCTTTAAAAAGTAGGTGATCTGGCCACCCAGGGACTTTTTGTTCTGCATGGAATATGCCTGGGGACAGCTAAGGAGAAGACCTTCTCAAGCAAGGACATAGGGTTTTCAATTTGCCAGAGTCCTGACCAGTTCCTATTTGCCTCCCCAACTTTGAGGTCCAGCGTCATTCACTATGTATTGTTACACATGTATTCTTATTTTCCTTATAGTAGAAAAATCACTCTTTATTGACATGCTTTTCTCATTTAAATAATCAGCCTTGTGCATTAAGGTTTCTGAACATGTGATCTCTGGTTTCTTCCAAAATCTGCATTTAATGAAATTGACACTCAGAGACAAGAAAACATAGAAGCCTGACATCACAGAACCCATCTCTGGGCACAGTCCTAGTCAAGAGAACCGGAGGCCTGGGTCTCATACCCATCACTAGCACCTGTTGACTATATGTTCCTGGGAAGGTTACCTCAGCATTCTGAGCCTCAGTTGGCCCATCCATAAAATAGGCACAAGAATATCCATTCTATGG